>NC_054537.1:27719257-28019257 GCF_017654505.1 Polyodon spathula | reverse complement strand
ATAGTTATTTTCAAATGGAGATCAGCTTGCTGATTTTCAAGTCTTGCAGCATTATCTTTGACTTGTCGGGAGTTTTCCAACTGGAAACAGTAGCGTTGACCAGACGTAACTCAGTTCATAGAATGCGCTGCAATTGAAAAGTTATGTAGTTCGTAGAAGTGTTCTTGTTGCAATTCTTCTGTACGGCTAGTACATGACAGCTAGTACATGGCTATGCATCCATTTGTTTCGTTAAGAGACATGGAAACCAAGACTTGCTTTCAGGTCAAGGCAGTGTCCCGTTTACTGTTTCAGTCTCTCCTAGAGCAAAGAACTAGTGCTCTCTTCAAAGCTTATTTCAGCCTTCTCAGAACATGATTTTAGCCAGTCTTCAGACAGTATATTCTCCCATGATTCCAGCACACTGCCACTGCTTTCTCCAAGCTTCAGAAGCTTTCTTCAGAGCAGTTCAACTTTCTGTGTCTCATTTCATTTTCAGAACTACTTAGCCCCACTTCTTTGGCTGTCTTTTTGAATTAAGCGCTGACCCATTTTGGGCCGGGCCCACAGCTCATGATTGACAGTTCAACTAAAATCTGTTGTCTTGTCAGAAGGTGATTGACGCTCTTCCCCCCTCTGCTTTCTTATACAGACTCACCTTGTGTCTGTGTATCGTCAAAGTCTGCCAGGATGGCCTGTGCAGAGATTTCAGTTTGTGATAATGCAATGGAATTTTTACGACAGCTTCAAAGCTGCATATAATCTACTTTGAGCAAGAGGTGGGGGTGGGGTGGGTTGGGGAACGACATTAACTTGAGTCTCTCAAACAAGTTCAAACAGTGTATATAACATCCAGCAATAACCTAATTTGACTGCACTGTCCACTACACACACACACACATATATATATATATATATATATATATATATATATATAGATATATATATATATATATATATATATATATATATATATATATATATATATATATATATATATATATATATATATATATATATATTTTAGCTCAAAGAGCCAGCTGCCCAACGTTTCGATATGTTGTACATATCTTTCTCAAGGGAGCCTGTGTTTGAATCAAAGCAAAACGTAAATATGTAACTTAAACTATGTAAATAGAAAACAGACTTTTGAATATAAATAGATTTTCTATACAATCGCAACAGCACAACATTTTATCAAAGAATGCCTAATTGTTTGCACAATCCACATGCAGTGCCATTCCACATACTGCTTTTGCATATTGGGCACAACTATCAGAAGTGTTTTACCTGGCATTGTTGTCGCTTGCGGCTGGCACCAAAGTTTTTCTGACAAAGTTCTTAGGCTAGCTGCAGTATATACTTTTATATAATCTGTTTCCGCATTCAGCAATTCGCTGGTACTGTCTTTACTTTCACTGCTGCTGGACGTTTCTCCTACACAACCTTATTCATAGTTCTGTTTTCTGTCAGTGGCAACAACTGTTTTTGTTTCCAGATTGACGTTCAGATAAATTCTGTAGTAATCCTAAGCATTGATCAGCAGTCATACGTTTGGCAACTTATTTTCACAGCTCAGACAAGAAGACATGTAAACTAAAGGCTGCAGACTGTGCCAATCTATTTATTGAACTGTGATTAGTTCTGACATATTTAGTAATCTGAGTGAATCTAAAAATAGATCACAGGAGATACCCTATCTGCTTACATGACTGACAGTAGACAACTGATTGAAGCGCAACTAAGGCTGATTGAAGTACAATAGACATCTCTGATTACAGACACCAGCCCAGCAGATCTGCCAGCGATCTTTTGAAATGGCTAATAAATACAAATAATAAAATTGAATACCGGATCTGGTAGTTCTAAGTATGAGGGACTTATATTTCCCATATTTTTGCAACCCCTCATCTCAAACTTAGTCAGAATAATTAAGAATCATATTTAGGAAAAGTGATAATAGTATAGCCCCGTATCTGCCAGGCATGCATAGTGAATTTAAAAAAAAAAAAAAAAAAAAAAAAACGCAAACGGTCAAATTGACTGCCTTGGTAGTTCTAATGTTTGAAAAGTACATGCCTTCTCAATATCTTGTAAAGTATCCTGACTCTCCAAACATGAACTGTTATATTTACTATATGCATTTACTTTCCAATAAAGTGGTTGATAGATTGGTTAGGTTAAGGGGGACTAAAACGGTGCTGAAAAATCCTAGGATAAAGAATCCAGTTGCTTATTCACCAGTCACTTAGGCTGCAAGCAGTCCTGTCATTTCTCTAGCTACCACATGCAGTATATTCACAATTGACCATTGAGATGCTGTGAACCAACAAGTACAAGAAGCTTGATAACATTCAAACTGAAGTTGGGCAACAAAATTGCTATGTGTATTTGGGATGCATTACATTTAAATATCAGGTGCAATTCAGATTTTGTTTAATGTGTAAAACACCCTTTACATAGCACTGATTCGTACCTTAAAAAAAGACTAGAAAAGTGTTACTAGAGTAGAAGCTAGAGCTTCCTTTGTAACTCTCAGACTCGTCACTTTCACTGATTTATGCACTGACAATGCTTTACTCCCACAGATGACTGTATTAATTATAGAATCAGATCAGTCTTGAAGTTTGTGTGAACAATATCAGACAAGATGCAAGTGGTTAGCAGGTTTGTGGTTGACTTCGATTTATTTGCTTATGAATTTCTTAGAATGTACAGGATAGATTATTGTTGTTTTGATTTTAAGGGTAGTTTCCTGCTAGATATAGACTCTGAACAATTGGCTTGGGTATTTGCTAAGTGAAAACACATCAGCAGGTGTATGTTCTAAGGCTGTAAAATTACGCATCTTGAAATGTAAAAAAAAAAAAAAATAATCCTCAGAACATCACTCAGGTATTGTTCCACAGGGTGCAGTAGACCTCTCTCTCATATGTCATTATGACATGTGAACAAGTGTGAGCTGCTAAAGAGGCAGACTTAACATCAAGAAAGAGAAGGTGTTGTAGAAATGAAATGCCAACATAGGCACTAAAAACATGCTGGGTGCAGTCCAGACCATTCAACAAACAGTCAAGTTAGCAAAATATTTCAAGGTTTTTTAAAAAAAAAAGACTTTACTGTAAAATAATAATTCTATGATATTACAGAAAATCTACAACAAACAGACATACTCTATTTGTGGAAATCACTGCTGTCATAAGTGTTACACAGCATAAACACAGTATTATAGACTGCTGAGGATCTTTCAGCCAATCAGATCACATGTTCTGCCTGCTGTATTCTACAACACATCAAAGAGAAAGGCAATTCATGACATCAGCTATTATTTTCAGTTTTTACTGTGCTGTATTCTCTATATCCACATGGTTGACATCACCTGCTTTAAAAATATAAACCTGACACACCTCTCGCAATTTCTTTTAATTTCAAAGTCCATTCAAAACGATGATATCACGTATCTTAGCCAGTTAACGGTATTGTTCTATTCTTCAAACGTTCCTGTCTTTTCAATAAAATGACAATGGACTAAATCAAGGTTGGTAATGATTTGACAAACTATAGCTGGATTTTTAAGCTGTATAATAATAGTAAAGCTTTGACAGGCAATCAAGCATGAAAGTTTATTTTCTTGTTTCCTGGTAAAAGGATCCTATAAACTGTGTAAGGTAAATTAATCCCATTGTGACTCATGTTATGTTGAAGTTCTGTTTTAATAAACATAAGTTTGTAATAGGATTAACTCTACATAGCTATATCATAAACATTTGGTTGTCTTGGCAAGTGTGATGAGGTACACACTGCACCTGTGCGTATTTTATGTTTTGTGCTATGTGTTATTATTGTTGAATGTTTGTGGGGCACTAGTGTTTTAGGTCAGCAGGGAAGGCAGTTCACGTGCAGACTGTGCCTGGGCCCGATTGAATAATTAACAAGCAATCGAGTCCAGGCACAGCTGCATAAAAGAGGTGGAAATTTCACTCTGGGTTGTTGGGTGGACGGAGAGACGGCACGTGATAGAGACAGTAAGATTTATAAAAAAAATAACAATTGCTACTTGTGCTGGGTACATTGTTTAAATGATACTTGTTCGTTGTTCAATTATTGTCTGTTTTGTTTTGGCCATCATGTCTTTTGGTTTGTGTTTTGCTTCGTCTAAATATTTGATGTGTAATAATCACGTGCAACATCGTTTCATACATCGCAGTGCTGTGTCTCTCTTCTGGGTCTGGAGTTACCACAAAGCCTTCTGGATGACAACAAGTCAATATACTATCTTATTCTTAGAAGTCTGACAGTCATGTTCAAGTAATGTTAACTTAAAAAAAAAGTGTTCTTCAACTTCATCTACACTTTTACAGCTAGAGTAGAAACTGTTTGGTTTTTGCCATCATATGGGAATACTTGAACCCACCTGTGCAGCTTGTCTGATAAAACTTTGCACAGTGGAAATTTCCCCAAAGGCATTCCTTTGAATTCAAGACATGTGGGACTAAATGAAAATTATGTCTCTGCTAGTTTGTCTCTCCTATATAAGATGATACTGACCTGGATTCAGTGAACCTGAAAAAGAATTAGAATAGAAGGAATCTTGTCCCGTAGGCTGGTATTTTACCAATGTTATTAAAATGTGCAGGTATTTGCCTTTTAATTTTCATTCAGACAGCTGATTTGTTTCCATTTTTAAGTGAGAACGTGAATATTATTTAACCAGCAGCTCCCTATTGAGCAAATTAACAAAATATCCCTTTCTATATTTCTATTTTCTCCCAGATCTTTGTTACATCAGTACTGTACTCTTTTGTCACGAGATGTCAGCCCTACTGTTTCTTTGATATACAACTCTCAGGTCCGGAGGGAGATCTAACACCAAGCATCATTCAATCTCTGACACATTTATTTATTTATTTATTTATTTTTAAATTAAAGTAAATACAAACCTTTTTGACTGGTTACACACACTCCGGTTTGCGCTGAACTTTTTGTGAAACCATGTGTATACACTGTACTTACTGTATGTTACAAAACTAGATCACACAATTTATTAAGATATTTTAAGGACTGCAGACTGGCTCAATGTGTGTTAACTTTAACTATTTAAGAATTTTGTCTGTTTATATTTATTAATTACTCCATATTTATAAAAAATGGATGAAATACTTTGGGGTCTGGCAAGTATCATTACATACTGCAAGTGGACTCCTGCTTCAGTTGTCTTCAGCCAACACAGCCTGGCTATCTGGCTATGGGATGCTGATAATTACTTTGGTGGTCGTCTACTCAGGAGCCCTTGTACATCTCCTTATTTAAATTAGCTGTATCACCTTGCTTAGACTTTACTGAACAACTGACATTCCAAATAAGGATGCATACAAGCCATAAACCAGCATCCTTTTAAGAAAGAATTCGAAAATGAAAATAATAATAATGTGCATTTGTGGTGTTTTAGAAATGTGTATGGTGTTAAAATATACCCAATACTAATATTCCAAAGATGAGATATAACAGTACAGTGTACAACAGAACCACACCAAGTCACTGGTTTAATAAAATACCATCCAACAGAAGGGCTAAACAAATACATTTTTTTTTATTTTTCATTATTAACATTAGGTACTACTGAGGTGCTGAAAGAGCAAAGTCACAGTATAAGCACTACAGTACATACAAACTACATTAATAAACAGGGATCTGCAATGGCTATAGTAATGGAGTGTTATTATAGCAAAATATCATTATGGCACAAGTGCTTTGTTAATTGTTTATACAGTCAGCACTCACATATCCGACCCTATTAAATTGTAACATTGAAGAGTGGGCTTTGTATCAGAAAACTACTGACAAAAATCGTGTGTGCTGCATTAATTTATTACACACACATACACATATATATATATATATATATATATATATATATATATATATATATATATATATATATATATATTTATTTTATTCTTAATACAAGGACAGTCAAACGCAACTGACATATCTCAGAGTGCTGACTGCATACAGCAATACAAAACTATTTGGTACAATACATTATGAATAAGTTGCTACATTTATTGCCCACAGATGTAGTTTACTGGCCAATTGACAATGAAGAAATCCAGCCCAAGATATTCATCAGTTACCAATGGGATGTTCAGACAAAGGTATGTGCTTGTAATATATTGTGTATTTGTTACGTTTATGGATGGCATTGTTTTTAAAAATAGCTAGTTATTCAACTTAAAAATAAATAAATAAATACATAAATAATGGTACAATGAAAAGTATTATACATTTAATTGAAAATATGTTTGTACATCACACCTTGAAATATGCATCTCATTCTGATCACAGGCATTCAAAAAAATGTTTGGTGTAGCCAATTATTTTACCCCCGATTTTTCTCACCAATTTGGAATGTCCAATTATTTTTATCCCCTCATCGCAATGATTCCCTCCACACAACTCAGGAAAACTGAAGGTTCAGTGGGCGCCCTCCGTTCCCACAACCAAGCCAGCTTCCTCCTTTATACCCAGGAACTCGAGAGCGAATGTCAGTGAGCTACCGGCCTCTGGAGGACAAAGGCCAGCCGTGCAGGTGCCTGCCTGAGTTCACTAGGCGCCTGACCAGTAGGGTCTGCTGTAGTGCAATGAGGAGATACAGGCCCAGCAGGTTTTGCCTCCCTAACCCACAGGAGCTCCAGAGCCAATGCAATACTCCCTTCGGAATCCCCAGCGAAGACCGGTGACTTCGCACGGCCAGGACACGAACCTATGCTCCCCTGACTGTATGACCCATGGCTGTGTTTTTATCAGGTGAGCCTCTCGGAGCCCCTGATCACAGGCATTTTTAGAACACAAAAGCAAAGCGTTCTCAATGTCAGGGTATTGAGCAAATTGGAAAAGCCGACGACTTGCATCCACAGTTTTGCAGTTCACAGGCCTGTAATATTGTGTTCGCGGGAATGTTGAAATCGGCAGCAGCTTCTTTTTTTTTTGGTATGCTGGTGCATATCCACCACTTTCAACACCTCCACTTTTGCCTCCACTTTCATTCATTCATGTTAATAGCAGTGATGAGTGAGCACTATGGCAACTTAAAATTCATCATAGAATCAGTAGTTCCAAAACAGCATTAATATACAGTAGAGAAGCACTAATCTGGAGGGTCTGATATTAAGGTTAATACAGTTCCCAATGTCCTGTACACTGTTTGAACTAGGGCCATTCATTTTATTGACATTTTTCAAAATATTAACTAAATAAATAAAAGATATTTGTGATGGAGTGTACATTCCATACACTCCGTCTTGATCAAGGGCCGATTGAATGCTTAAATGGTTGTGTTGTTGATGTTAATGGGATGATTAGCACACCTGGAAGTGCTTGCGTGGGGCTTTTAAATTAACCGGAACAGAAGGAGATACTACCTGGGAGGTAGAGAGAGTGAGAGAAGCAATTCTCTGAAGGTGAATAAAAAGCTGAAGGCATTGCATGATGATCTTCAATACCTGTGTTGGTCAGTTTAATTTTATACCTCTCAGTTAATTTTTAATAAATGAGTTGTAAGGTAAATTAGTTGAAACACATTCAATATTAACGACATGCCACCCCTCAAATGACTTAAAAAACAATTTGGTTAAGAGCAGTAAAACACATTATTAACCAACCAGGCACAAGGTATTTAGCTTTATTACAGCAGCTTAGATTCACTCCTGTACCAGTTCTCTGCACATGGAAACCACATTTACACAAAATTTCACTAGTAATCTTCAAAAACAGCATGAGTACTTTACACATATCTAATTTACATATCAGCCCCCACTTTTCCCATTCATTTGCATGACGTCAGGTGAAAAGCCTGGTTTACTCAAGTAAAATAAACTAAGTAAAATGGAAACCCAAAAAAGCATTTTACACAAGATATTTTTCTGGAAACTCCACCCTTGTATGTGTTTTGCTTCAGGGTAGATAGGAATACCCCGTCCCAAGTTAGACAGGGATGTTACTCTGTTTAGTTAGGACCCAGAGAAGGGTTAGGTTTTGTTTTGTTTGGTTGGTTAAACTGTTTTGGCTGTTTTCAATAAAAATACACCACAGAGAGCTCCCGAGTGGCGCATCTGATAAAGGCACTCCAAGTAGAGTGCAGGATGCAGCCTGTAGCCTGAAGGTCGCTGGTTGGAGTTCAGGCTATGCTATTGCCGACCGTAGACCAGAGCTCCCAGGGAGCAGTGCGCTTAGGTCGGCCAGGGTGTCCTCGGCTCACCACGCACCAGCGACCCCTGTAGTCTGGCTGGGCGCCTGCAAGTTTGCCTGTAAGCCGCCTATAACTGCGTTGTCCTCCAACTCTGTGGCTCTGAGGTGGCTGCACGGTGAGTCTGCAGTGTGAAAAAAAGCTATTGGCTTATGGCACAAGCTTCCGAGTCAGCGCAGGGGTGGTAGCGGTGAGCTGAGCCTAAAAATAATTGGATGTGCCAAATTGGGAGAAAATAATAATAAAAAAAGAAAATAATAATAATAAAAAAAATACGCCACAGCATTTTCACTTCAAATATTCTATTCCAAATCTGTTTCAAAGACACAACACTCTTGAAGAGATCTGTCTGCACTTGAGATGGAGTAATGGGAATATATACTTATACTTAGTATAGTCCCTTAGAATGTTTGTAACTGCATCACAAAAAAATAATCAGATAATATCACTCTGCCAGTTTTATTTGTAACAAAATATAAATTTCAACTTTTTTAATAACATGTCAGTTGACAAATGGGTAAAACATTACATGACCCTACCATTACTCATAAGGCTGTTGTATAAAGTGTGGTTTGACATAAAAATACACGCAAAACCTGGTCACAATGCTGCCTATTGCGAGAGACTTTGAATCACCATCTTCAGCAAGTAGCACCATTTCCAAAATCATATTCCTTCTACTGTCCAATTACAAGGCAACTGCCCCAGAAGCATTTTTAATAACTGCTAAATATCTGGAAATATCCAAATCAATTATCATGAAAAAGGCAATAATAATAATAAACACTTTCCCAGTCCTTTTTTTCGATCTTTGTTCTAAGTTTATTCAAATAAAAGTCTACAGGTTTAAAAACGCTGTTTTGTATACTAATGTTATAGAGAAGCTATTAGGCAATGTTGTCATAATGGAGGAATATGTTTTGTAGAATGTTCATGTTAGAGTGCTTATGTGGAAGGACACATAACAAATGCAGTCAAAATAAATGAAAATGATAATGAATTGTGCTGTAACATTGAAATATAAACTCAATAAGACCCTTTACACCGGATATTACTTCGTCTCAGGCCCCATTACCCAAATGGCCCATAATACCTGTTAATGCCCTCTGTGTCAGGTCTGATACAGTATATTTGTGTGTGAATCTGTTACAGGAAAGCAAACATGTGTATATTCACAGCAATGAAGCAGAATCCATTGTTCTCTAAGAGAGAGCTTACTGCATTGCAATGTCCTATCGTTTCAATTAAGTGAATGCCATTTAAAGTAATAAATCTAGCTCAACTAAACCTATTCTGTAAGCCAAATGAGATGCATAATATTTAATATACATGCTATAGGTAGCTCCTTTTAGTAGATTTGATTTTAAAGAACCCCCTTGAACAAGGCTACTGTGATGTATTGTTCATTTTGAAGGTGCTTTCTACTGCAGCCTCCCTTTGTAAATTATTGGCTGTCACAAAAGGTTAGAGTAGTGTATTTCCCCAGATGAATATACATTGGATCTCAAGTGTATTTACCTACATTTGAGTAACTAAACGTGTGGGTTTTACCATGTAAAATTCATAGTTTAATGATTTTGCATCTAGGCAGTTCTTTCTTGAATTGGTCTTTAAAGGAAAACTGTTTATATATGGGAGTATTTGTACTTGTATTCTTTTACAAAAATTATAGATAGACTCAATGCCTGCACATATATTACCTAATACGCAAACACTGTCACATTATCATATTCACCACAATAATTTTGAAGACAGGGCAAAGGTCTTTTCAAAGAACAAGTATGATCGCAGGGAAGTCATTAAACATAAAACAATATCCACCAAAGTAGACACTGTAGAGAAAACTAAACATTAACATAGGTTAAAAAATATATATTTTCAAAATCTTTCCGAGTCAATTATATGATGACAAGCAATCCTCTTTGTTAAACAGTTGAATGTAGCATGTATCTGTAAAATAGTAATATAATAAATCAATGCAATATAATTTCTATACAACACATATGTGCTTTACAGGTTTACAATCTGTTTTTCCCCTTTTTCCCCCTGAATGACAGATTTCAGTTTGCTGATACATTGAATGTGGTGTACTGCTATCAGCATAAATACAAACATATTTAACACAGATACATGCAAATATGTTATAGCACTTTGGCATCACATTGCTGTAGGTTAGGTTTTATAGCATTTATTAATCACGTTTGGTGTGATGTCATCCAACACCAGATGCTGCTAAAGGGTTAAGAGAGTTGGACATTGTTAAAATAAATGTAAAAAAAATGATAATTGTTAATAATAAATTAAGAAACTTTGCAAGGTTTTTACTGATTAACCCTTTGTGAGTGGCAAGGGATACAAATATACCCCAGCATGTTTAAAATGTACACATCTTATAACTCTTTGAAGATCACAGGATACCCTTACATGTGGTTAAACTTGAATGTAGGTAAAATGCTTTTTACATGACACTATACAGACAAGAGACAAAATTTTATATATATATATATATATATATATATATATATATATATATATATATATATATATATATATATAATGAACATAATTTATTATATATTTCACATCTTGTTTCACATCTTGTAATTAAAGAAACTACAAGATGACATTGCAAGTCAAATGGAAGCCAGAATAATACTACAGTATTTCATGTTAGATTTCAAAATGTTACATTTTTTCAATGTTTCGTAAATGATATGGATAACTGCAAAGTGGCATGTAATTCAATATGTTAATGTAACATAATTCAACAGGTTTTGTTCAACTTTATGAAGCAAAATTAGTTAATTCTACAAAGTGATGCAAAACATTTGGCCATAGCTGTACATGTAGTTCATTAATTAATTATAAGTAATGTTCCCATTAATCCTGTAAGTATAGCAAATATACTTTGAAATGTGTTAAGACTGTCAATTTATACACAAAGGGCAAGCTCTAGAATTTCTGCAGGTTTTTAAATGCTTGTAACACAAGCATATAAAAGAGTCACAAGAATACATGGAGGCTGCATTCATGGAAGAGAGAGTACAAGGATTGGGTTAATGTTGTCACACAGCCTGATCTCCTCCACAAGGCCAGGCAAAACTAATGGTGGAAGGGAGGCAGAAAGCAATTCAAAAGATATACTATATCTTACTTGAAAAAGGCAATTTACTGTACCATAACCTACTACAAAACACATGAGACACAAAAATCTAAACTTTTTGGGAACTGAAAATGTATATGTTTTGTTATCTGCTTAAATTGACACACAGATAAGAACATAAGAACGTTTACAAATGAGAGGAGGTCATTCAGTCTATCTTGCTCATGTGGTTGTTAGTAGCTTATTGATCCCAGAATCTCATCAAGCAGCTTCTTGAAGGATCCCAGGGTGCCAGCTTCAAGAACATTATTGGGGAGTTGATTCCAGAACCTCACAATTCTCTATGTAAAACAGTGCCTCCTATTTTCTCTTTTCAATGTCCCTTTTTCTAATCTCCATTTGTGACCGCTGTCCTTGTTTCTTTTTTCAGGTCAAAAAAGTCCCTTGGGTCGACACTGTCAATACCTTTTAGAATTTTGAATGCTTGAATCAGGTTGCTGCATAGTCTTCTTTGTTCAAGACTGAATAGATTCAATTCTTTTAGCCTGTCTGCATATGACATGCCTTTTAAACCCGGAATAATTCTGGTCGCTCTTCTTTGCACTCGTTCTACAGCAGCAATATCCTTTTTGTAGTGACCAGAACTGAACCCAATATTCAAGACGAGGTCTTATTAATGCATTGTACAGTTTTAACATTACTTCCCTTGATTTAAATTCAACACTTTTCACAATATATCCGAGCATCTTGTTGGCCTTTTTTATAGCTTCCCCACATTGTCTAGATGAAGACATTTTTGAGTCAACAAAAGCTCCTAGGTCTTTCATAGAATCCTTCTTTAATTTCAATATCTCCCATATGATATTTATAGTGCACATTTTTATTTCCTGCGTGCAGTACCTTACACTTTTCTCTTAAATGTCATTTGCCATGTGTCTGCCCAGTTCTGAATCTTATCTAGATCATTTTGAATGACCTTTGCTGCTGCAAAAGTGTTTGCCATTTCTATTTTTGTGTTATCTGCAAATTTAACAAGTTTGTTTACTATACCAGAATCTAATTCATTAATGTAGATTAGGAATAGCTGAGAACCTAATACTGATCCCTGTGGTGCTCCACTGGTTACCTTACTCCATTTTGAGGTTTCTCCTCTAATCAGTATTTTGTTTTCTACATGTTAACCACTCCCTAATCCATGTACATGTGTTTCCTTGAAATCCTACAGCGTTCAGTTTGAGAATTAATCTTTTATGCAGAATTTTGACAAAAGCTTTCTGGAAATCTAAATAAACCACGTCATATGCTTTGCAATTATCCTGTTGCATCCTCAAAAAAATCAAGCAGGTTAGACAGACATGATCTCTCTTTCCTAAAACCATGTTAACTGTCTCCCAGTATACTGTTATCATTTTCCATTTTGGATCGTATTATAGCTTCCATACATTTGCATATAATAGAAGTCAGGTTTATTGGTCTGTAGTTACCTGGTTTGGTTTTGTTTCCCTTTTTGTGGATCCGTATTACATTTGCAATTTTTCAGTCTGTCGGTACAACCCGTGTCAAGAGACTGCTGCATGATCGTAGTTGGTGGTTTGTAAATAACTTCTTTCATTTCTTTGAGTACTATTGGGAGGATCTCATCTGGCCCAGGTAATTAGTTTATTTTAAGAGCTCCTAGTCCCTTCTTTAATCAAGACAAATGACACATGACAGGACCTGCAGGCGTTGTGCAATATAGCATGCCTCTGGTGTGGTGAGAATCAAAGTGAAGCCAAGTACCTTTTACAAACCAGAGAAATTGTATATTATAATGACTGCACATCCTGGAGCATGCTATTGTGCTTATAAAAAATCTTTATTATTTCTTAAAATACTTATATGCTTTGTTGTTAAGTTCCAATGCTCAATCCCAGTTTTAGATACTGTTAATTGATTGAATTCGGTATCAAAGCCCGGAGCTTCATTTCAAAGGCTAACCAGAATTAATTTTTTAGATTATGCAAGAAAATTTATTTTTTAGTACTGGCAACAGGAGATGGACTAATTAGCAGGGCTGTACTGAGCAACGAGTACAAACGAATATGTATAACAAGTATCGCCTTTTTTTCTGAGTACGAATAATACAAAATTAATTTTGTTATTGCTTGTTATTTAGAGAAAAACAAATGTAGGATTCAATAAGGTAGAGGTGAATGTCAATCTTCATACTGTCCATGCACACATGTCTTTCAAACTGTCTTCGTTTATCAAAGGCAATAAATCTGACTTTTTTTAAAAAGCCCTGTGGGGATACTGTGCGAGTTATAGTATTACTATTTATCTGTCTCTTTCTAGACAAGGGGTAAAAATGTTACGCTAATGCATGCTTTCAATGCATTTTGCTAAAAGCAAAGCAATAGTATATCTTGTCCATCCTGTAAAGACAGTGCTTCTATCTTAAAGTTTCTTGTTAAAAATATAGGTTTTTGTTATAAAATGTTTCTAATATACTGTGAATGTGTGGCTTGCAGTATTCAGGTGTACAGGTGATGCAAGTGCTCCAAACAATGACAAACACAAAGTTCACAGTTCAAGCTCTTTTATGCTTTCCTGTTCTGATCGGCTGACCGAGTTAAATAATAAAGCTAGAAAATGCTGCATTGGGTAAAATAGGATCTGCCAGTATCCCTTCGTTAGGTCCAAAGTCGAGATGAACCTTGCCGTTCCCAGTCTGTCAAGAAGCTCGTCGACCCGAGGCATGGGACATTCATCAAACGTAGCAATAGTGTTTGCCTTGGCTACATATTTTGACACTTCTTTATGAAGCCCTACCCAGTAAAATCGAGCCAATATGTGTTCCCTCGACTTGCTGGCTTTCAAGTGTCCTGCAAAGGGGATGTCATGCGCCAGCCTCATGACCTCGGGCCGACACGGCAGGGGAAACATCAATTGTGTTAAAGGCTGTCCTGTGCGCGGGGCAGGGTTTACCCTATACAGTAATTCCTCCTTGATAATGAAGTGTGGATATACTAGCACCCCAGTGCCTTCAACATCCTTACCTTCAATAGACCGAATCTGTCCCCAAGCGTGCATCAGTGTGGGGTCGTTTTTCTGGTCCTACATTAGGTCAGCGCTTGAGCCCCACATGTTCGGTATATTGAGAGGGACCAGACAGTGCATGCTTTAAGTGCAGATGCTGTGCCGGAAAGAGTGGTGCTGATGTGTACAAGTGCAGTGCTGTCCAGGTTTATCGCTGGTGTAAATCTGCAGCTCCCGGATTCGTATTCAGCTGTCTGGCGAAGATAAACACACACACAGTTAGTACACATAAAAACTTCCCTCAATGTAACAGTCCACGTTTCCTCATATTAACCACAATTAAGGAACCGATTACGGCGTCACATCCCCCTAAAGTACTCTCAGCCCCGCCCCCTCCGATAGCTATTTCAATCACATCTCCTCCAATTGAGGACTGAACGCTCACCGTACTAGGGCGAGAACTCCTGGTACCACGACGCCGGCCCCTTCCCGAATGGCCGGTTCACAATTGCCCCTGGAAAAAAAAATTAAAAAATTCGCCCAACCATTCAGTACGAGGCACACAGTCCCTGTTGTACAGTGCCCTCACAGGTTGATAGGGAGATTGTTGATTCAGATTCATTCACTCTGTCACATGTACATACAACATTTATTTTCTATGTCTCTTAAACACGAAGAACCTATTGTTTTATTGTACATAAATTGGTATACGGATGCTTTTTAAAGATAAGTAGTAGTATATCGTCCTGCAAGCCATTTGTTTTAACAAAGGTAAGACATACTTTGAGTTTTTTTTCTTCACATTTAATACATGTAAAAGCATTAATTGCATTTAATTCTCAATAAGACAAGATGTTGGGTTTTATCAGTGTCAACTAAAAATAAATCCAATATGGTGAAACTTTTTTTTTTTTTTTTTTTGGAACTGACAATTTGTTAACAAAAGGAACCAGGTTAAGCTTTTAATGTAATTTATTTTTTAGGTGCAGGAGATAAGAACATTTTTGGAGCTCAATAGCTTGTGGTGCTGGACTGATTTATGTATTAGGGGACACTCAAGTATGAGCACCCGAAGTGTAGCAGCAGATCCAACCACAGAAACACTTCAGAACAAAATTCATAGGCACATAAAGGTAATACAAATATTTAGAAATGATGTTTTTAAGATTACATTTCCACGTAATGATGACTGCTTATGTAAATCAATATAATCTAATTTTTTCAGTGGCTGTCTATTTATTCAAGTTTAGTTTATAAGATGTAATTGGGTATACAAACAAAATCACGCAGTGACTTTGTATTCTGCTAGTTGGTTTTATATATTTTACAGAAGAATCAAGTTCAAAAATGGGTTCTGATTTAAAAAAAAAAAAAAAAAAAAAAACACACAACAAAAAACACAAGACAAAAAGACTGGGCAATTTGAATGAATTGCACCTATCCACAGAGTGGAACACAGTATATCAATTTAAACTGATTTAATGGTCTCCCTGTCCTTTTAATGTGGATGTACACCATTTAGAAGTCAGATGTTCAAAGTGATTTCATCCCATCCAGAATATTGCCTCATGGATCTCTAAACTCTTCATTTAATATATGCCCCAATGTAAAGCATGGTTGAGGCTTTTAGCGTTCTATGTCATACAGTACTTGTAATTACCATTATAGACCTGACAAAAAACACTGTAAAACTATTTGTAGTCTCTGTGGGACCTATTTTGAAGCAAAATCAAAGGCAATTTTTCATAGAGAAATGAAATCGTGTTAGTAGCACATATGATACTTTCGGAAAGGAAACAACCACCATTAGAATGACAATGAACAGTTTATGAAATTCACAGAAAAGCATGCTTGTAAATGATTCAATTGTAATTGGATTTTGGCCCATTGCCTTGTCCATTGGAGTATGTTAGCCTCCCATATGCTGGTATGAAATATGATGAATAAACTATATTAATTAAATGAACAGCTAATGCCAGTGGGCAGGACAAGTGATACTTGAGGCCACCTTCCCCTCCTGACAAGGCACACTGCAAGGTGGAGGCAGGGGAGGAGGACCACCAAACAAAGAAATAACAAGGGACCGTGGATAAAGGGGCTGTGTATACATCGGATTTGAGGATTAAGTATTTGATGAATATAGTTTGTTTTGTTTTATGAAAAAAAAAAAAAAACTCATTTTAAACTTGACTGTTAATAACAACTGTATAAAATGAAACTGTTTACCAGAACCTTTTTTTTTTTTTTTTTACAGGCAGCCGCAGTGGTACTAAGCTGCTTCACACCCAAGTATATCCATTCTGACAACTGCAATAAAGACCTCCAACTGGTAATGTCGCTACACAAACCTCTAGTTCCTGTTCTGCTGCATTTCATGCCTTGGCCCCCTGAAGGTACCACATCTAACATCCGTAGGTTTCTCTGCCAATTTGCTATCATTGACCTCAGCAATGATAGACTCTTCAAACGGAATCTCCATCTTCTCTTGAACAGAATTCAAAAATCATTAAAAATTAAAGAGCTCTGATGGATCTACACCTATACTCACAATGCATTGTTCGGTCTAGTTTTACTTATTAACACTTAATCTGACATTACAAGGATGAGAAATTGCTCTGGCATTCATGTAATTTATAGACATTGCACTGATTCAGGCCTCAATATATCACTGATGGCATTAAAAATATTCATCACTTGGAGACTACCTGTAAAGTAGTTGCTGTCTTTTTATTGCATTATTACACTGTTTTGTGTTTAAAATATTTATAAACCTTTAAATTCCTTTATAGAATAGGTAACTGCATTTCACTGATATGAGTTGGAGTTGAGAATTAAGAAAAGTGTGCATTTGAGCTGA
The DNA here is from genome assembly GCF_017654505.1 of Polyodon spathula. NCBI lineage: Eukaryota > Metazoa > Chordata > Actinopteri > Acipenseriformes > Polyodontidae > Polyodon > Polyodon spathula. Next base: position 28,002,055 of record NC_054537.1, on the reverse strand, counting down.
AAAGTCCTTGTAAAAAGTTTGCATGCTAATTTTAAAGTTTTCTCATGACTATACTATACATGCAGTATAATTTACCATGGTTTTCCATGTTTTCAATATACATTACTATGCTTTATTATTGTTAATGGTTATGATTACTAACCATTAACAAGCAGGCGATCTAGTTACATCCTTTATTTAGCAAAAATGACCAGTAAAAAAAAAAAGTGATTCCAAATTATGTACCAAAGGGAAAAATTTACCAAATTGAAAATAAAAAGACCCTAGTGTGTCCTCAAGGTCCTGCTGCCCGATAGTTTGAGAATTCGTTGTTGCGAACACACACAATATATATATATATATATATATATATATATATATATATATATATATATATAGATAGATAGCTAGATACACACACACACACTCTTAATTTTCATTTAAAGTAGGAGGCTACACATCCCAAGTAGAAGGCAGGGGGGTATGGGGGTCCTCCCCCAGTGCGGGTGAAAGTGGCAACTCCCCCCACCGAAAACAAATTTCAAGGGTCTAAATCCTACATATCCTGGGCCTAAATCTGTGCCTTAATATGGACCAAAAATTCAAAATAAGTGTTTAACTTTATTTTTATTTTTTTTATTTTTAAAGATTTTAGGCTTTGAGATTTAAAGAGCAAATAAAAGTTACTTATGCCTATGAAAAGTAATTACAAAAGTATTTATTTATATTAGAATTTTAAAACCACAAACTTGTCTTAGGACAGTAAATTTCAAAGTAAAGTCTACATATTTAAGCAAACTCCTTTTGGTTTTGTTACACAGAAAAAAAGTGGTGAAGGAAAGATAGAACCAGACACCAATGAAATAGATAAATAATATTTCAGGCACAAAAACAATGTCACATTATATAGATACAGAAGAGATCAGCCATAAGCTGTATTTTTTTCTATTTTTTCATGTATTCCATTTTTCCTTTGCATTTTATACAAAAAAAAGAGTCCGAGAACGTGCAAGTGCATTATAAATAAATATATTTTAAAAAATGCTCCTGCGAGAACTACGATTTCAAACACTGTTGATTTTACAGTTTTCAGAAGTTTGTTTCTGTTGCATTTTCTGTAAACATTAAATCAATTTCTACAATAAGTGGTATTATTTATTTTCTTTCATTTAATATTTTTGTTAATTCTGTTAACTTGCTAGAAAATAAATACAAATAACAAATGAACAAAGTAAAAGTTCAGAACATAAATATCAAGTTATAGGTATATACAAATGGTTTATTAACATATATTGTATACACTCTATTTAAGACTTTCAATGTAATTCTGTCGTAGCTCAATTTTGCCTGAACGAGTCTCCACGAGAGCCACTCAGATCAATGAACCAACTATACAGCTGTTGTGTGTGAACTTTTTGGCCTAAATGCAAAGCATTATGTTTGGTGTAAACCCAACATAGCGCATCAGCCAAAGAACAACATCTTTACTGTGAAGCATAGTGGTGGCAGCATCATGCTATGGGGATGTTTCTCATCGGCAGGGACTGGGTCACTTGTTAGGATAGAAGGGAAAATGAATGGAGCAAAGTACAGAAAAGTCCTTGAGGAAAATTTGCTAAGGAACAAAAAGGTAAATGTCCTTGTGTGACCTAGTCAGAGACCAGACCTAAATCCAATCGAAAATCTGTGGCATGACTTGAAGATTGCTGTCCATCAATGCTCCCCAAGGAACTTGACAGAGCTTGAACAGTTTTGTAAAGAAGAATGGTCAAATATTGCCAAATCTAGGTGTGCAAAGTTGGTAGAGACCTATTCCAACAGACTTACGGCTGTAATTGCTGCCAAAGGTGCTTCCACCAAGTATTAACACAGGGGGGTGTAAACTTATCCAATTATGATCTTTCAGTTTTGTATTTAACTTTCTTCCTCTTAACAGTGTGGAGTATGGTGTGTAGATAAGTGGAAAAAAATCCTCATTTAAATGCATGAAACTCTGAGGCACCAACACAACAAAATGTGAAAAAAGTTCAAGGGTGGTAGACTTTCTATAGGCACTGTATTTTATATATATATATATATATATATATATATATATATAATACAGTGCCTATAGAAAGTCTACCACCCTTGAACTTTTTTCACATTTTGTTGTGTCAGTGCCTCAGAGTTTCATGCATTTAAATGAGGATTTTTTTCCACTTATCTACACACCATACTCCACTCCACTGTTCTCAGTAAGAAAGTTAAATACAAAACTTAACCTAGATTATATATATATATATATATATATATATATATATATATATATATATATATATATATATATATATATATATATATAATACAGTGCCTATAGAAAGTCTACCACCCTTGAACTTTTTTCACATTTTGTTGTGTTAGTGCCTCAGAGTTTTTTATATATATATATATATATATATATATATATATATATATATATATATATATATATATATAAACAAATTAACCTTCTGTATTAAATGTTACTAATTTGTGTGGTAAACAGTTATCTTGGCTAAGGTGTCTTGGCTATGATTCCTCACAAAATCCTATTAGTTTAAGTTTTTAAAATGTTATATTTATCAATATCTATGAAATACTACAAACTATATGAATGGCAAGTTTGGTGATACCACTATGGTATAAGATGGGAACCACTGTCATAAATGATAGCACTATGTAACAAAATATCACTATTTACAATGGGAAAACGGGCAAATGTGTCTTTTCGTTCACATAAAGTCAGAAAAAACATATGAATCCAAATTAACATGTATTTATACTAAAATAATACAAAAATGACTACAAGAGATTTAGAAGCGAGTAGTTTTGAGATTTACGATACTGTATGAATCCAACATATGAATTCAAATTAACATGTATTTATACTGAAGTAATACAAAAATGACTACAAAAGATTTAGAAGTGAGTAGTTTTTCGAGATTTACGATTATACTGTAAATGTACATTTTTTCACATTTGCCCATTTTCCCATTGGAAATAGTGATATTTTGAAATATCACTGTCCTGGTCACAAAAGCAAAGTTTGTGGGGAATAATAGCCATTTTCTATACTTTTGAGGCATAAGCAATTAGGAAATAACACTTACTACCCAGGAACAAAAAAAAAAAAAAAAAAAATTGTTACACTACTACTGGACAGTTTGCACATTATAGCCCGTCTGCTGACACTCTCTACTATATAATCCTACATGCTGGCACCCCCTGAAATGTAGCACCACTGTTGCCTAATCCTCCCAAAGCAAAGAAATTGTTGTTGCAGTAGTCCTCTGGCTCTGAAGTAACAGGGTCATTTAAGAAAGTGGTTTTAACCAAGTATTAGTAGGCTTAGTGCAGCACATTATATATTACTACCACCACTATATCCTTCATTGCACATGCCCTTCAAGTGATTACGTTTTAATAAATGAATACTGAAATTGACATAGGCCTATTTTTTTTTTTTTTTAAATCGGGGGAAATGGAGTAATGGAAATCTAAGCACAGACTCGGTAACACGTCTATTAACATTGACAAGAGGCTATATAACTGCATTGAATTTCCCGTTTGATGAAAGATAGCGTATTTATTAAATGGTTGTGATAATAAAGCATCAATCAATTTGAGCTTACAGCTGAACTGCATTAATGGCCTTTGAACATTATCAGTTACAAAGAGTATATCTTATGTGAATTTTATTCAAGGACACTGCAAAAATGGTTCTCAACTAAAAGACCCATCTTATACATTTGAAGGTTGAAAAGCAATTCATAATAATAAACATATCAGTGTTATGACAAATGTGTGAAATAAGATTTTTGTTATAATAGATGGGTAGGTGTGCAAGACAATAACAGTCTTTGATGTAAGAAATCACTTGATTGAACTTGAAAGGAAAAAAGAAAACCTTGTTTTGTTTTTTAATTTAGTTGGCATTTGTATAATCTTATTGTTAGTTTTAGTGATGATGATAAAGGTTCCCCTTCAATTCGAATGCAACCACCAACAACATTACGTATGGGATATGCCTGCCTATTGGTAGGTATTTTCTGAGCTCCCTATACCAGAGCTGCCGATAGGCCCCTTCCTGGGATGACGCCCTCGGTCCCGCCTACTGAAGGATTAAGACCGTCATAGTGAGGAAGCCATTTCTCTATTTGCCTCTCAAGATGATAAGGTAAGACCCTTTGGGTGGTATCTGAGCAATACTGTGAAAAAGAGTTTCGTCTACTGCAGTCCCCTTGCCTTTCTCAGAATCAGTGACTCCTGATTTAGCCTTTTTCTTTATTTCTTCCTCAGCAACCTGTGCGCTGCACTGCTGCTTTCCTATCTGTGGTATGCGAGTCGACTGTCTACGCATTATTGATTTAAAGGAGTGAGTGTTGTTGTCTTTTACAGCCTCCACCGGAGCTAAGTGGCAGTTATATATATATATATATATATATATATATATATATATATATATATATATATATATACACACACACACACACACACACACACACACACACACACACACACACACACACACACACACACACAGTGCCGTGAAAAAGTATTTCAGCATTTTTGCACATTTTTCACATTGAATTTGGTCAGATCTTTTTGTAGTAGTATATAGAGGGAGTCTGAAAGAAAATGACACCAAGGTTTGGTGCTTCTTTCATTTGCTTGGTGTGCAAGGTAATCAAACATGCAATCTTCAGGTGTGAAAGTTATTGCACCTCTAGTTAGCTCAACCCAATTAAAGGGATAATCAGGGTCAGCTTTTTGAATACATTGGTTAACAATCAGGCCTAATTTGGGCCAGCCCTGCTCAATATAAATCTGACTAACTTTTGCCTTACCATCAGAGCGAAGTTGTCAACACATCGGTTCTAGAGGCACATCATGCCACGATTAAAATAAATTCCTGAAGACAAGCAAGTCTACATCAGAATGGTTGAATAAGAAATTTAAAGTTTCGGAATGGCCTAGTCAAAGTCCAGACCTAAACCCCATTGAGATCTTGAAATGAGCAGTTTATGCTCGAAAACCCACAAATGTCATCGAGTTGAAGCAGTTCTGCATGAAGGAGTGGGCCATAACTACACTGATCAATAACTACAGGAAGCGTTTGGTTGCAGTTATTGCTGTAAAGGTGGCGTAACCAGTTACCGAGTCTAAGGGGGCAATTACTTTTTCACACTGGGGCATTGGGTTTTGCAAAACTTTAATAAATAAATGTAACAAGTATCAATTTTGTGTTATATGTTCACTCAGTGTCCCTTTTATCCAATATCAGATTTTGGTTGAAAATCTGATAACATTCAATGTCAGAAATATGCAAAAATGCAGACGGGGCAAATACTTTTTCACGGCACTATATATATGTTGTTATTGTTGTTGACTAAATGCCCTTGCTGACACATCTGCAGTGCGCACACAGTATCCCTTTCGTCTGCGTTGTGCAGCAGCTAAAAAAAAAAAAAAAACAGCAGACCTTTTCCTCCATGGGCTGTAATTTTCCAGACCCGCTGTAGAGTAAACCTCGCTGGCTGCCCCAGCCCACTCACCTTGGTGTGTTGGCCCTTTGAAAAATGAGCAACAGCAGCAGTGTGCACCCCTGTAATATTGTTATTGTATTATTTGCACGGCTTTGGCGTGTGTGCCCTCTGGTATACACTACGCGCTGACCAGGTGTGGGACCACACGCGATTAGGGCAGGCACTACTGCTTCAGCTTCCCCCAGGTACTTCGCTGCACACCTTGCCCAGTGCACTCGGTACTTGCTTAGTGCACCTCTTGTGCCCAGTGCTGTCGGTGCTTATAGCGCCTTCGTGCTTACGTTACCCTGGTGCACACAGTTGGCTAACCCGCCTGGCTAACATGGCGGGTATTCTCACTGCATATTTAGATGGAGTGCTCACAGAGACCCTGCTCCCAGTTGTTTCTCAAAAATGAAGTGTCCGCCTTGCTGTGCAAGCGAGCCATTCATCTCGTAGACCCTGCCTCCAACAGAGAGGGGTTCTACTCGAGATATTTTTTTAGTGCACAAGAACAGAAACTATCGTCCCATCTTAGACTGAAGATTCCTCAACAAGTTCTTGGAGGAACTCACCGTCACATTCTTCAGTCAGTCTGGTCAGGCGACTGGTTCACCACTGTGGACTTATGACATGCGTATTTTCATGTTCCCATTCGTCCAGAGCACAGGAAGTACCTTCACTTCGCTTTTCAGGGATGTGTTTACGAGTTATTTGTGCTGCCGTTTGCCCTCTCCGTATCTCCTCATACATTTTCAAAGTGTGTGGACGCTATCCTGGCCCCCTTGTGATTGCAGGGGATCAGAGTACTCAACTATTTAAACGACTGGCTGATTTGTGCTCAGTCACAAGAGGGAGCAGTGGTGCACATGGTGATTGTGATGCAGCATTTATAATATTGCTTATAAAACTATAAAAGCACTATCAGTCAAATGGCAATCATTTGAAATATTGAATAAATTATGTCACATAAAGTACTGAATGAAGTACTCTAAACCCCTTGTACTGTATACTTATTCTTCCTATTTGGTTAAATAAGCTTGCCATGGCTACTTCCAGCAGATTTGAGTTAAAGAATTGCTTGGTACAGCCTTTAGCTATAGTAAAAAGTTGCACAAGATCACATCACAAATGGGAGCTTCACTGTTGAAGTCTCTTGAACATAAGGTATGGCTTTCTGGCATGTTTCCCAACTTTAATATGTTTGGTCAATTTGTGCTGCTTTTTAGTGTGATAATGCGATTTACTCACCTTTCTAAGAACAATGTTTTGGCCACACACTTCCTATAGCGTGGGTAATATGTGTGATATGTTCATGTTGTGTCACATTGTTACGACAATAGAGAGAGAATTTGGAGTTTTTTTGACCTTTGTACTTCAAAAGGATATGTCAAACTGTTTGCCTAAATATGAAGAAATATCTAACTGAAAATGTTCAAACAAATTAAAACCTCATCATTGCACAGTTTATAGGTACATGGTACAGTAAGGATCAGTCAGGTTTACTCTCTGTCCTGATTTATACTCGACTACCCTAAACACACACACCAAAAAAGACGCACACAATTGCGACCTAGTGTTCAACATCCCTGTATAATTAGTTTAAATGGTTCACAATTATACAGGAGGATAAGTAAACAACTGCAACTCCTACAATAGTCTTACTACTTTATTAGACACATTTAAATAATCTAGCATAACTAACCTAGCTACAGTATGCAGTATAATCATGGGCTATTTCATAAATGTCTCCTTAATTGCACTGCCTAATGAGAATTTAGGATTTAATACTGTGGGATTAATTAGGTGCTGTTGATTCAGCAGCACCCTCAGTAGCTGCTGATTGCAGCTGGATTGAGAAATAGAATTCCTTGTTGATTAAGTCAGTAGCACCAGAAAATGTAAAGAATTATTTGTCTCATTTATGCTTGCTATTTATATGAAATAACAGCTGCGTCACTCTAATATGCAACCCACAGCCCCCAAAGACATTTTTTTAAATTTTGTTTTTATGAATTCAACATTTGACAGGAATTTCTTAAAAACACAGGCTTCTCTAAGGCCAGTTTCAGAGGGATGCTCCAGAGGCATGCCGAACTCAATTGAAATTAAGTACGCGTTAGAGCCGCACTTCATTAAATTTGATGAACCAATTGGTTTCATACTGGCAAACTGAAAGTGTATCTTAAATAAAATAGCATCGTAGACAAATGATAACATACGGTTATTATAAAGAAAAACTGTTATTTGAGAACATTAGGCCTACACAGCGCAGTTTGCTCGTGTCAAACAAATACAGCTAAACAAGTTTTAATGACATTTAACCACCATTAATGTCTCCTATATTGTTCATCATCATAATAATAATAATAATAATAATAATAATAATAATAATAATAATAATAATAATAAAAGGTTTTCAGTATTAAGGGACTGTTTTTACCCTTAAGAATACCATAATGTATCCAACACACTACAATCTAGTCAGCCGTATTGTTAAGGACAGATCAGCGAGCAGATTCCCCAGGTAGAAGCACGGTTTTCAGTCAGTAAAAAGAGAGCTTGGTGCTGCTGCTGGGAGTTGGGCTATAATACATTTTTTTTCCAGCTGCATTTCTATTAAGTCGAGTTACAAGAACACGAATCACCCCCATTTAGCGCCCCCATTTAGTTAAAAAGCCTGTCACTGACAATTATTGAAATAGTCATTGCATTGTTGGCGCTCTACTCATGTACTTAATTGGGGCTTAGTCTAAATGTTGTGCTTGAATTGAGTTATGCACTCCTCTAGAGCATCTATCTAAAACTGGCCTTAGTCAAACTTATAACTCATGATAAATGGCCAAAAATACAATGTAAATCAAATATGAGTGTAAGTTTAATAGCATTTACATGCTAACTAGGGGGTGGACTAAACCGTACTTTTTCGCACAGCGATAAGAGGGACAGTAGTATTGGTAAATATTGCTATACCAAATCTAACACCTTTCTCTACTTTTCTCTGGATGTTTGCAGATATTCTATGGCATTTTTGGGGGGCTGGTCAGTATATCAAGGAACTGAATCGAAGAAAATCAGCAACTACAATCATATCCAAGGGTGCTCATCGGTATGTAGGGATTATTGTTGAGAGTTGTACTATTTATTTATTTAACATGTATAATATATTTTAGAAATTGTAATGAAATATATTTATAAAATGGCAGTAATAGAGGACACAATCTCATTGGCTAACAAGTGCTCCAGTCTTTCCAGATATGTAACCATACCAGCACAACTTTGAACTTTTAGAACTGCCTGATTTACTTGACAACCAATTCACTTTTGTAGGGGCGGGATAGGGTGAAGTTGCAATAACACACTCCTTGCGCCAAACAATACCTCTAGGCATGTGAATATTAGACCTTATTTGAACATTGTGTTATATTTGTCAATTGCTCTTTATAAAAATTACAGACATAGCAAAACACACACCCTTTCCCACCTCCCCGTGTCATTGCCATGACTCACAGGCGGCTGTTGGGCGACTGCCGCCCTCTTCCTGTAGCCCGTGAACACGCCAGCAGAGTCAGCACAGATCTCTCCCTGTTACAGTAGGATAATGTAAACCCGACTTAATTTACCCAGTTGCTTATAAAACTTTATATACAAGATATAAAAGGTGTGTGTTTATGCTGAGGGCTTTAAGGCTTTCCCTTTCGGTCCTACTTTTGGCATGAAGTTAGGCTATTTGCACTAATTCTGTTAACATTTGGAATGCAGTAGAAAGAATCATGTGTAGCTGTGGCAGTGTGCCCCGCCCATGTGTGTGTTAAGTGTTATATGATGCATGTGGTATGTTAATGTTAGTGTATAGGTATTGGTACACATTATATAAATGGGTCTGTGTAGCACAGATGATGTGAAATGTAAAATTGTATTTGGACACAAGGATGGCACTTCACATGCAGATTAAAAGGGGCATTTGTATGCGAGCATGGGGGAAGTGCACAAATTAGATCACATGCAGATGTACAGAGATTCCAAATTGAATGATTTATTGGCAATCGAGTCTCGGAACACCTGCATAAAAGATGCAGTGTTTCACACACTCAGGGTTGGGTGTTCAGTGTGGAGAGAAAGTCAGGAGTAAGCTTTAAAAGAATACAATTGCTAGATGTGCTGAATTAGGTCAGCACGGTACTTGTTTGTCTAGCATTCGTCCTCCCTGTTTGTTGGTGTCCGTTTATTTTGTTCATCTATATATTTTGAGCTAAAGTGCCATGTGCTGTTTTTGTTTATATCTTATTTGTTTCATTCAATAAACACACTGAGTGCAGCCATGTTGTCTCAGTTTCACCCGCTAGCCCTAATTAGCTTCCATATAATGAATAGCGATTTAATACTCAGGGCCTCCGATTATTGAAAGTAAAGGTTTGTCCTTTTGTACACTTTGAGACTTAAATCTACATTACCTCATGGGTATTTATCCTAAAAGACCCTGTAACCTGAATAGGTATAACATTGATAGCTCGTCAGAGCCTGTGATGCAGTCATGCCTGCCCCTGAGGGCATAAATAGACCGCATGCACAGATCACTATCATTTTTCCTTTCATCCGACCTGAGCCAAGAGACTATAGTGAAAAAATGAATCTGACAAATGTTTTTTGATTAAAAAACAATTCATATACAACACAATCATAGAAGCACGAAATTTAAACTGACTTTGGGCAAGGCCTCAGTACAGCTCAGTGCATATGTTTGTATCAAAGCACGGATATCCATAGAGTCAATTCGAAAGAGATGCTGTGTATGTATACCTTTGTAAACAATTGTTGACTCCACTCCCATTTGTCTTACTTCTGTCCAATGATAGAGGTTTCCACTCTATCATTGCACATTCCCTCTGCGGGGGAAAGGGGGGGGCTGCATACCACATTGTACCTAGCAGGGCACATCCATCTTGTTTTTCAGTTCTCCTCCCCCATTTCGCACTATCTCTGCTAATCTGCCTTTTGGCATTTGCTTCAGAAACCCATCTGTGACCGAGTCATGTTAGGCTATGCAAAACTGCACATAGCTGGTTTTGAAGAACTCGAAACCTACACAGTACTGTATAGAAACTTAATATAACAGCATATTAAAGCAACTAAATTAGTAAACACATTAAACCGACTATAAAAACACATTCACACACAACTTAAAACTGATTAAAAACAACTTAACTATAAAAGACACACATACACATAGTGTAAAACGTATAATTAATAACAATTAATACCACATGCAGAAAGCCATCACTACAAGACTACGAACAGACAAGTGTTGAATATACTTTTACCTGCTTATTCGCTTGTGTAATTACACTGTTAATGCGATTTAGATTTATGTGATTATAGTAATTGCTATTTGCACATATTGTGCACTCAGCCATGGTTTTCATCAAGTCCCTCAACGGCTTTGTGCTTGGTGCGAAGCCGACGGCTCCTTCGCCCCTTCCCAGGGACTGAATAGCCTTAAGTTGGCTACTTGTGTTCTCTCTCAAGCTGCTAGCTTTGTTGAAGTTGAAAATAAAAATGTAGTTCTTTATTACAAAAATTATACATAATTAATCAAGTGTTTACTGTTTTGTGAATTTTTTTGCGGAGTGTATTTTTCTGTTTCTTTTCACAGACATACTAGCGCATCTGTTGGACCGAGACGCGTGCTTCGGGTTAAAACTGCTTGCAGTTTTCTCCTTCAGTGTCTCGTTGACACATTAATTCTGCAAGCAGAATTATTCTGTAGACTGTTAGGGCTCTAATAGTAGGTTTCCTCAGTTTTTGGACTGTTGGATTAACCAAGAGCGCTGTAGGTGGGCATCCCTATAGCTTGCTATGGGTCCAGACCTGTTCCTAGAATGGCAAGTGTATGGGATGTGTAACCCCCATTGCACACTAATGTACCTACCCAGTGCTACAGGCACCGAATCGGTATCAAAACACAAGCTGAGACAACAACTGTACATTTTTACTGTGCATTGCTTGCTATGTGTGTAATGCCTGGGTTTTATCCCTGTGACAGATGTAAAGCCAGCCTTCCTTACAGTCCAGTTATTGTCTTTAGCAAGCTGAGGCAGCAGCTGTACATTTTTAATGTACATTGCTTGCTATTTGCACAATCCCTGGGTTTTATCCCTGTGACACATGGAAAGCCAGCCTGCTTGTCTGGTACTAAGCAGGCCTTGTTGACAGCCCAGTTGCTGTCTTTATCAAATTGCTTTCCCTGGGCCAGCTGCACCTGCTGTCAGACCAAGGTGAGCAGCGGCCCTAGGGGTTTGCTGCCACAGGTCCCCACAGGGAAACGTCTGGAATATTGGCGTCAGTACACCAGAGACATGAGTGTTTACTACTGTTCAGACGGGCACCTTGCTGCAATTCAAGCATGGTCTCCCTCCACTGAGGGAGTGACTGTAGGCAGGTCAACCTGTTCCGAGCCGAAGGAGGTTGAAAATGTAAAAATGCAACAAAGTTGCAAAGTTGCAGTCATTCAGGCCTGGTAGTTGGTTCAAAGATGCTTACATCCATATCCCCATAAAAAATGGTGTACTTAGCCTTTTCACACCAGAGTCGAGCTGAGCTAGCCCTCACAGTACGGCTATTTTCAGACTAGTCATTTTGTCAAGCCAAGCCGAGCCGAAACCGTGAAACTGGCCCTGCAAGGTATCTGGTACTGGCTCGGTGCCGAGCAAGGCTGGGGGCTCGGTTAACTCGTAAATCGTCGTATCAGTCTGCAGTGAAGGTGGTGAACATGTCAACAATGGCTGCTAACATCGATGCAGAGGAGAGAAAAGTCCAGCCATGGGAAGTTGAAGAAACACAGGCACTTGCAACTCTATGGACAGATTCCACTGTAAAACAAGAGCTGGAATCTTCTGTCTGAAACGACAAAGTCTATCTAAAGATTTCTTTGGAATTAAGTAATATGAGACTAATCCGCAGCACGAAAACGTGTCATGAAAAAATAAATAGGATTACAAAAAAATAAAAGATCATAACAATAAAAGCTGGTCAGACCGCAAAAAAAAGCAAATATTATGATATAATGGACTCAAATCTTGGTCACAGACCTGCAAGGACCGATGTTGAATTTGGCGACTTGTCTTCTGGAATTGATGTGCAGTCCTACACAGAATGAAGGTGAGTTTACATATTACAACATTTAAGGAGTATTTTTCCTTTAAATTGTTTAATGCTGACAGGTATCATTTAAAACAGACAAAAAAAAAAAAAAAAAACTAAAAGAACTACTGCCGTTTCATTATTTGCATTCCATATTTTTCTCCGGGACTAAGTTGTTGAAAGGCACAGATCAGGGGATGGGTATAAAAAAAAAAAAAAAAAAAAAAATATCAAAAGGCCTTGAATATCCTTTGGAGGACAATAAAGACGATTAAGCAGTGGAAGGTGTATGGTACCACCAAGACCCGGCCTAGATCAGGCCATCCCTCCAAACTGGATGACTGAGCCATTATTATTAGTAGTAGTAGTAATTAATCTAACTTTAATAATATGAAATTAAATAATTTTTTTCTATTAAGGTATACACCACTCTCTTCCCTGCTGAATAAGGCACAAACACGACAATATTCTGTATAGTCATTCATATCTTTCAAACTGCAGAAATACTGTAGCATAATAATTTGAAAAAATACTAAACGTGTAGAATTTTAACTTAACTTTTCACTTGTGTTTGATAGTTTAAGCACTTCATTTTGTCTCTTCAGAGGATTCTGCATCAGTCCTAGATGACTCTTGCACAGAGATTGAAGGCTCTTATGCAACTTCAACTGTGCCTGCACCAACCCCTCGCTCCATCTCAAATAGTGTGATTAGCAGGTCTAGGCAGGGTAAACAACTGTCAAATCAGTTGGTAATACTTACAGATTTGTTCCATTGAGCTAGCATCTTTGTTTGGCTGTGTGGAAATGTTTACAAGTTTGTATGTACGTTTGTTTCCAGGCAGAAAGCAAAAGCAGTTCTGAGAGATGTGCATTTCTGTCCTGACGATGGAACGATGCCTTCAGGAGCCAGATGACCACTACTTAATCGAAAGGCAGGCTGACCAGAAAATTCAGGGAAAGGCACTTCAATTTGGATAGAGCGCAGAGGGAGCGTGAGGCTACAGCTACCGCAGCGTTGAAACGAGAATTAATTTCAGTGCTTGGTCAACTTATAGAGTCACTGCTGGCAAGGTGCTCTTCTGAACCTCCATTGGATTAAGTTCAGGGTTTATGAAACCAAAGTTCTCACAGGTTGAAGTGTCTTCTGGGGTTCATTTTAACCATGGGTCACAAACTCTAGTCCTCGAGGGCCACAGGGTCTTCTGGTTTTCATTCCAACTTAAGCTCTCGATTAACATAATTGATCTAATTATTTGTTGAATTTGACATGTAATATTTTAAGATCTTTTACAGTTGATGGTTTTAAAAATGCACTTGATTCAAGGTACACTACCTATGAAACATTTTGAGGCTTGAAGAGACGTGTTAAATGTGTCTAGCTAATCAAATAATTAGACCATTAAGTAATTGAGAGCTCGGCTGGAACGAAAGCCAGGAGATACTGTGGCCCTCCATGAACAGAGTTTGACACCCTTATTTTAACTGAAGTTCTCCATGTACTAAATCAATGGTTCCCAATCCTATCCTGGAGGACCACCGCATCTGCTAGATTTTGTTTCAGTAGAGCTCACAGTTACTGAATTGAACGCTTCATTGAAATAATTTACTGATTTACACATTTTCAAATATTTCAACTCTTAACAGATGGAGATCGCTCATATATGCATTCAATTTATTAGCCAACAACTCAGCTGGAGCAAAAACCAACAGACACAGTGGTCCTCCTGGACCAGGGTTGGGAACCATTGTACTAAATGGATACAATTTATTTCTTCATTTGGACAACCAAATAATTACATAAAGTGATTGAGCGCTTAGTTGAAGTGAAAACCGGATGACGATGCAACTCGACCATGCAGTTCAATATTTCATTATTTTATTTCAGTGTATGAAAAAACTATTAGACCCATGATGTTCATACGGAATTAATTGTTTTTAAAAAGTTCTAAAAAGCATTCTTTTGTACACATTTAAGTCTATTAAGTCTTCTTTTGTGCACATTTAAAGTCCAACACATTTTTGTATATGGCTGAAACATGTATTAAAGTTATGTATTTTATTAGACTTTTGTGTTTCTTTCAGGAAAAAACAAGACAAGCCAGTTTATTGAATATATTGTAGCGTGAAAGAGGCTGGGTTGGCCTATTAGGGCATGGATTTAAATCTAAATAAAAATTGATAGACATAGATCATGATTTTTTTTACTACCTATTTTATATAATTTCTCACTGAAATACAAAGTGTTTTAAAATCCTTTTAATAATACAAATCCTTCAGATTTTCTATAGCATATAGAATGGCATAACTTAACAAAACCTTTACTAACACACAAGCTTCCTAACCCTTTCTAGTATAGCATGCACAGGATGTTCCAGTTCCAAGGTAGCTGCCCATTCATCATTGTAGTGCTCAGCGTGTTTTTCACAAAGGTTGTGAAGCACAGAGCATGCCAAAACCATTTTCTTTATAAAATGTACACCCCAATCATTCCGTTTCATCACATACCTCCATCTACCCTTTAACCTTCCAAAGGCATTTTCGAATACTGATCTTGCCTGACTGATTTTGAGGTTGTATTGCCGCTGGTGTGCAGTCAGTCTGCCAGAGTCAGAGAACAGCTTCATCAGCCATTTCTGTAAAAGACAGGCAGGATCCCCAACTATGTCATGTCCACAAATATTTCTTGTAGTGTCTCTAAAAGAGACAGCCACTGCTTGCTAAAGTCCATAGTGCAGACTGTCCCAGCACTCTCACATCATGCACACTACCTGGACATTCCACACCCAAGTCCCAAAACGGTCCTTTGCCATCCACTACTGCTTGTAATATAATTGCCAACCTTTACAGTTAAAGTAGTCATGGTGGTACACTTTGGGGGCTATTATGGGGGCTATTATATGGGATAGGTACTCCCTATTGCTGCTCAAAGTACTCTTTCATTTATTTCAGCAAGGTGTTCTGCTGTAGGGATTTGCAGGCGTTCTGGTAGCAGAGTTTGTATAACTGCCTCACAAAATTCATGAGCGCAGTGGTAAACTCTGCTGGTAGCAGCCCCAAACAGGTGGCCCACGCTTCTGTAGTCTGCATTGGTTGCTAATTTCATATAGACATTGTCACCCTTTTAATTAAAGGCACACAGACAGAATTTTGTGTCTCTCTTCTGCATTTCTGGCAACAGTCCATGACATATTGAAAACTTTCTCTGGACATCCCAAAGTTATGCTGCCATTGAGCATCTGTGAAATTACTGACCACTCTATCCCACCAATCAGCAGATCGAATATGCGACCATAAAGTTGCTCTTTTCTTGCGTCGATAACAGAAGCGCAGAAACTGAAAAAAGGGCATTTATTAGGTTAGGTGGTTCACAGAAACAAATGCAAAAAACAAAAATAGAAAAAAAATGTAGGTCTATTTTTTTTTTTTTAATTATTTTACAAAATGTAGGTCTATTTTTTTTTTTTTTAATTATTTTACAGTGTTTTATAGTATAGTTAGACTATACTTTCGAAGTTCAAGGCGTATTGAACTGGAATAATGTGTGGATTATTTTCGGCTTCCCATGGCTGGACTTTTCTCTCCTCTGTATCGATGTTAGCCACCATTATTGACATGTTAACTGTCTTCACTGCAGACCGACGCAACGACTTACAAGTTAACCCCTGTCCCCAGCCTTCCTCACCTGTACCAGATAGCTTGCAGGGCCATTGTTCCACGATTCCGGCTCAGCTCGACAAATTGACTAGTGTGAAACTAGCCGTACCGTGAGGGCTAGCTTGGCTTGGCTCCGGTGTGCAAGTGTCAAAAGGCTAGAAGTGCACCGATTTTTATGGGGACCGTTCTTGTTTATATATATTTGATTATTTCACTTTTTGTTATTTTTTCATAGTTTGATTTATTGGTTGCTTACTAGTTGTCTATTACTAGTTGTTTGTTATCACTGCTGTAACCTGACAAAGCAAAAATATTTTATATCAAATGGTTAAAAACACATACTCACGGATAAAATATGGTTTAAGACAGATTGATCATAACAGGTACTATGTTAAATCACACGGTCAGATTGTTATAGATTTGTACTCCATAACTAAACATAAGGAAAAAACAGGGAATTAATTTTTTTGTGTGTGTTTATATAATTAACATGCATTTAAGATGTTTTATTCCATTAATTGATGCCGTACCTAACAACTTAACATGTTAATGTGAATCATTACAACAATCTGAGTATCTGCACAGCCCTAGTTCAAATGATTTAAACGAACATCAATACATAATGGGTTTTGTTGAAACATACTGAAACCGCAGGATTCTGAACAGTAGCCTGCAATCTAGTTAAGTTATGGAAAGCCTGGGTTTACATTGCAGGTGAAATGGTTGGACACTCCTCAAAATCAGTAAAACTTTTATAAAGCTGAACTTTGTCATGGGTAGCCTGGCAAAATACCAACTATTAACATTAATGTATAATACACATTAGGATTGTGTTCATAATGTTGTTACTGTTATGTATTTTATGAGTATTTTTCATGCATAGTCTACTTGTTCTACCCATAGAAGGGAACACTAACTTGGCTATGGAGAGTGCTTCTGGAAGCAATGTGAACGTTTTACTAAAGAGTGACTCCTGTAGTTTTATATGCAATGGGCACACATTCAGTGGAAATAGAGATGATGATCTTGATGATATTAATATAACTGGCGCCAAGACTTGGAGACAGCCAAGCACCAGATGACAAGTAATGTGGTCAAGGATTGAGGTTGCACGTTGCATTGCCTAACAGACATAAAAACAAAACTGTCTAACAATAAATCATAGTGCATAGTTTAAGTTGTAATTATTGTCTATCAGCTCCTCTGCACAGTGAAGCATAACCGTGGGAGGAGTTCAGAACAAAAAAAGAATTGATGTCAAGAGCTGTACCGATTCACTAGAGTGCTTTGCTGACTTTTTTTTATCATCTAATAGTTTATCAAAGTTTAGATTGCCCAAGGTTTTATATCTATGTAATATGTTTTTACTCAAAAGAGCCAACTGCCCAACATTTCAATATGTTTAACATACCTTTGTCAAGAGAGTGTGTTTGAAAACAAATGGAGGTACTTATATGCTTTTGGCCATGGCAACTAAACTCACTTATATTTAAATCTATTAATGTGTTTGTAATGTAATTTACTAAGTAGTTAAAGATCTAAAATCTACCATTACTATATTACTATGTTAACGTAACATTATTCATCAGGTTTCATTCTATTTTAAGAAGCAAAATTAGTTAATTCTCAAAACTTTTGGCCATAGCTGTAGTG
Source organism: Polyodon spathula (assembly GCF_017654505.1). NCBI lineage: Eukaryota > Metazoa > Chordata > Actinopteri > Acipenseriformes > Polyodontidae > Polyodon > Polyodon spathula. The sequence goes on along the minus strand of NC_054537.1, from coordinate 27,984,084 downwards.
ATCCAGCAGAGTGTTTGCAAGCTAAGGACAACAAAATCACTGTAATTCACTAATTTATTTTTCTCTCTCCATGGGCTCACCAGGCTGTGGACTCATTCAAACCAGCGGATTTATTAGCCACTGAATGTGCAGTATGTTCCTGCTTGTCAAATTGCTTCCAGTCTCCATGTGGTATCTGTATAGTTAACCTCTTATCTGACATAGTTAGAAATCCAGGCTCCAGAGCCAACAAGTTAATTAAACTTATGTAGCCAAAGTAAGAGAATGTTGACCCCCTCACACTCCCACATAAATACGCTGTCTTATAAATAGAATTAACATTTTCTAAGAACTAACAATTAGAATGCATACAATAATGAACCCCCTGGCATAGTGTTGCATACAAATTTAAACACGGTAAAGATTTGCCAGTATCACTATATATTTCTCACCTCTAGAATATCAATATTTTTGCTTTACAGATGCTACAAATGCATCATTTGAATATGAGCCTTAGAAAAGGGAGATAACTATTTTAATAGTCATGTATAAAACTTGCTATGCTTATATAACCCACTGCATGCTATTCTCACAGGAGTGACAAATTTGGACTTGTTTATGTTCCCCAGGAAAATAACATGATAAGTAGCTGGGTGGTTAATAACAATCTGCAATTGACTGCCAAAGATATTCAAAGTGAATTGTTTGCAAGTGGGACTGGGGTTTCCATGTCGACCATAGGTCGAGTATTGCATGGTGAAGGTCTCAATGGTTGAAGGCCAAGGAAAATGTCACAAGGACTATTAAAGTTTGCAAAACGTCATTTGAATTATTGATATGAGTTCTGGTCAAAGGATTTGTGGAGTGATGAAACAAAATGCTATATGGTCACGCTGATAGTCGTTACATTTGAAGAAAGAACACCACCTACTGTCAAGCATGGAGGTGTTAATATCCTTCTATGATGCTGATTTTCCTCTAATGGCACAGGAAATTTAGTTTCAGTGCATGTGTGACAAGATAGCGCTGTGGGTCCAGGTGTTACAGAAAGGAGATTCAGATAGACATATTTTTGCCTAGTGTCTTTCTGATGGAGGAGTCATGAACACTGACCCCTGGATGTTGTTCTAGGGTTCTTTGTGACTTCCTGGACGATTTTACGCCTTGATCTTGTAGAGATTTTGGCAGGACGGCCACTCCTGGGAAGATTCACTACTGTGCCAAACTGTCTCTATTTGCACAATATGGCGGAGCCCCAGAGCCTTAGAAATGGCTTTGTAACCCTTTCTAGACTGACAGGCATCAACAACTTTTTTCCAGAGGTCTTCAGGAATTTCTTTTAAACATGGCATGATGTGCCTCTAGAACCTGTGTGCTGACAACTTCACTCTGATGGTAAGGGCTAAAGTTAGTCAGATTTATATTGGGCAAGGGTGGCCCAAATCAGGCCTGATTGTTAACCGAAGTATTGAAACAGCTGACCCTGACTATCCCTTTAATTAGGTTGAGTTAACTAGGGGGGCAATAACTTTTACACCTGAAGATTGCATGTTTGATTATCTTGCACACCAAACAAATGAAAGAAGCACCAAACTTTGGAGTCTTTTTTTCACTCAGACTCCCTCTATATACTACTAAAACCCACAAAAAGATCTGACCACAATAACAAGAAGTTATTAAAAACATCTTATTTTTCTTTTTTTGACAAAAGGATATTCCTTTACCTTGAGTGTAAGGCTGTTCACAATCACAGTTAATGTGCTTCTCCATGCGGCCTTTCTGCACAGGGCACAGTTGCCAGAAGTTTTATTTTGATTGCACTTGGCAACCTGTCATTGGCCTCTCTTGCTGCTCTCAGCAGGGTTGCCAGCTTCAGCTTTGGGCACACGCTTGGCAGTCTCCCTCTATTCTAAATGCTTCCTGCGAAGTTCATGCGCTAACTGTAAAATATATTCTCTCCTTGGTAAATTCTTAGCCGTGCATTCTTTGTAAAAAGTACCCAGGTGTTGATGGCTGCTAGGGCCAATACATTGTAAAACACCTGAACAGGCCACTGTCGGGAGCCAGCTTTCACTTCAATGATCTGGAACAACTTTGTGTTGAAGAATGGTCAAAAATCACTTAAGAATCAAGCTTATTGACAAATATCCTAATTGATTAAAATATGTTATTATTGCTAATGGTGCCTCAGCTGGCTATTAATTTAATTTTCCTTGTCAGGGTATTAGCATTTTTAGAGTTGAGAAATAAATATTTGTAGAAATCTATTTCTTGAAACTTTTTTCCTCTTCCACAAAAGCAAAACTTTTGCTACAAAAGATTTTTCCTATAATTATTTGTTTGAGAAATTTCAAGAAATTATAAAATTTCCATTGTGTGTATATAACACACTGACTTACACAGCCTTGAAAAACAGTAGTATATGATTCCCTCACCTTCTTGCATGGGGTGATAAATTTGAACATGTTCTTTTACCTTCTCTTACTTGTTGTCATTGATTTGCTAGGCTTTCTGCCTTCCTTTCAGCAATTACACACCAGGGATTTGTTTCAATCAGATGTGAATGGGCATATTTCAATTACATAAATTCAATTTACTTGAGTGCTCTCTAATTTGGTATATGGAAACACGTTACTTAATAAGTAAGCCTCTGGCAGAGCAAAAACTGAAAGAAAAAGAATGGAAATTATACAGTAGATGCTGCAGAGTCTTAAATATCAAATATCAATCCTAATAAGGCAGTACCTCTGTTGCACCTAATCACACAACAGGGCAGCTTCTGAATGTACTAGATTATGAGATTAATCGGGAGAGAATGATGAAGAAAACCAACTGAAAAACAGTCACATTGTATAGATTTTAAAGAGCTTGAATCATACTGAACATGCATTCAATTAAACATGCCCATCTATTTCAGATTCTAAATACATAAATACACACACACGCATATATCGAACATAAAGCTGCTATGAGCACCCGTAATCAGGATTATGCTATGGCCAAACACTACATCAGAGCTGCACATGGATGTTCTGCACACTCACTAAGATTCTTTTCTAAGATTCACAACATTCTTTTGTTGAGAGGCGCACTGGCTATTTAACTCTACAGACATTACAACCACTGGGACTCAATGATGATGTTAACCTGTATCCTCTCATTTAAAAATGTTAATTGGACTATATGGCGGAGTGTCCCACCTCTTTATGTTTATAAGTGTTTGTATGTAGTGTGTTAATGTTGGTGTTTATGTATAAAATACATGGAATATAAATATAGGTTACGAGCATAAGTGTCTAAAATGTATATATTTAGGCACGAGGATTGCACAGCACTTCACGTGTGGGTAAAATATGTGAGCACGAGGAATTGCACTTTTATTAATTCATGTGCAGTTGTACCGAGACTCCAATTGAATGATTGATTAGCAATCGAGTCTTGGTACAGCTGCATAAAAGCTGCATGTTTTCACGCAATTGGGGTTGTGTGTTCGCAAGTGGAGAATGGGAGAGAGAAGCAAGTTAAAAATAACAATTGCTACAGCATGCTGGAAGTGCCAGCACGGTACTTGTTTGTTGGGTTCATCCACTGTCTTGTTTAGTGTTGTCCGTTTTGTTTGTTTGGCAAAAGCGCCCTTTATTTTCAGTAGTGTGTTTTGTGTAAACCTTTTTGTTTGTTATTATTTGCAATAAAACTCACCGCCATTCATCAATGTTTGCAGTCTATTTCTGGTCTGAGGTCACCCCTGCAAAGCCATCCTGTTCACACTCTATCGTGATACCTGTAAAAAAAAAAAAAAGTGTCTAAAATAGCAGCATTGTTTACTGATGGTGGCCAGAAAGGGATTTTTTCCTGCCCACTGACCCCTGGCCATACTGTTCTTTCACAGCTCATGCGTTTACCTTCCCTCACCATGTGAGGCCCTGCTCTATTTCCTTTAAGGATGTGGCCCACTTTACGCTCTCTGTGCTCAAGTCCCAGACTAACCCATCTGCTCTGTTTTACAGGTTCCCTACGGAACGCCTCTCTGCTCCCGGCTTCAGAAGCCTGTGCCTCACCTCATCCGAGGGCAGCACCAGACAAGCCAGGGAACCCTTTACTGTCTTTTCCTTTCAGGTCCTAACCACACCACGACTGTTCCTATCACCTCGAGAGGCACCTCTGCCGAGTCAGAGCCCGGGCTAGCAGCTTGCTCCTCTGTCCTAAGTCTGGGCCCTCTCCTCCTGCTACTGTTCCACTAATAGCTCGTTTCTGGTTCCTCTGATCTATCCTCATAGCCCCAGGTCACACCATGTGAATTGAAAATGTTGTCATCTAAAATAAAAATCTTTAAGAAGGGTTTCTTGCTGTCAAAAAGCAGTCTCTATTCCACAGGAGCGGCACGTTCTGGTATTGATCGCGGGTCTGCAAAACCGTTTTTTTGAAGTGGTAGTACACCCCTTCCTATCTTTCTTTTCTTTCGATTAAAAAACAATGATTACACATGTGGATTGACATTTGATTTTGCAGTTTAAATACTGTGTATACATTAGTATTTAGTGTATACTTTTTTTGGTCTTTGATATTTTCCATTTTGCAATTTGATCTAAATAATTTGCTTAAAGACTGAAATAACCTTTAATTTCATTCTTTGATAATTTGAAAATGCTCAAATCGCAAAAAGGTTATTTTTTTTTTTAAATCCTGAATGAGTGTATGTACACACACACAAATAAAACAGTATATACCTAATTTTGTTGCATGTAATCTTGTACCAGTACTTCTTGTAATCTTCTGTAATCAAATTCAAATCGAGGACAACTCTACAATGAACTCTGACAGCCAATGAAAAATAAAGGTCTTTAATGTTTCATTCCCTGTTTTGCCTCTGTGCTATTCTCAGTTCTATTATGTGCCCAATTCTTTGACTAAGCTGCATTAATACAACTTATCCAAAACTATCACAGTGAAATGTACAGTATCGCATCACTGCTGTAGAACTGGCTGTTGTGTTGATGTGTTGTGGAGTGCATTATGCAGAAGATTAATTGTTCCTCCTGATGGCTGTGCACAATACCAATTGATGTGTTTGTAAATTTATTAAATTCCAATATTCAGAATGCACACATATATAACTTAAACATTGTCTGACAACAATCTAGCAGCTAGTTATAAACACAATTCAGATAGTGATCAATTACCCTATTTTTCTAGTAGAAAGCTCAGGTATGACGATGGTCTGTCGGCAGGAGAGGATTCAGTTAGAAAATTATTATTTTTGCATGTTAGTATCCAAAATATGTTTCTATAACAGCCCACAATGCATGTGCTAAATGAAAGACGCCACTCTTGGCAGGACTAAACTGGCAGAAATTCCCTTTTATCTGAATGAAGGGGTTCTGCTTCAGAATGTCAGAGCTTAACACTTACTTTTAGAACTGGTCTTTGCCCTGACAAGATGTCTATAAAAAAGAATGATGCTATACAAATGTTTTTTTTTTTTTTTTTTTTTAAATCCTAATTAAAACTTATTTCCCTTGAACTTAATACATTATCTGATTGGCTATAAGAGTGTTCCTGATCACTTTTCCAAAGTGATCTCAAAATGATCTCATGCATATGGTGATTTATCATGAACCACTTATGCAAATGGTTCCTGAATCAGTGATACTAGTAACCCAACACCACAGCAAGTTTACAAAGGAACACATTTAAAGCAAACAGATGTAATATGGAAGACACATCAAACTGATCACTGATCTGCAGAAAGACAGCAATATGTTATGCACAATGCTTTGACAATTAAACGTCCATGCAAGTGCTGTACATCCAGCCACTGGCTGGTTTCCAGACTTGTCAAACCACTCTCCATATCACAGGTAATTTATTTTAATGATTACCCATCATCAGAACATGAAAATAAATTATGTTCAGAGTCATTTAGGGTGAAAACATACCAAAACAAGAACAATTTGAAATTGTTCTTGATTTTTTAATTTATTTTTAATTTCCTTGTACAGTTGAAGCAATTGTCAAATGTGTATTTACATTTTTTGTATGGTTTAGCTATATCTGAGTACTATATTGATAATAACGGCTTTTCCAGAACTGCTGTGTCTAATGTTATCCGAATTCATACCATAGACGTATATAGCTGTTCCTATAGTGACTGTTTTGACAATAGATGCGCTTGCTAGCTGAAATGTTATCGTAATTGTGTAGTGCATAGACAACTGAAATATGCCGAAAAGTACTTGCGTAGCCTACTGTATGTATTGCACTTTTTTCCTTTCCACAACTAATATATACATAGACTCAAACAAAATGTTTCTTGCTATATTCTTAAATGAAAGCACTAAAAGCATGTAGGAAAGCTTAGGGTACAGATGAGTACCAACTGCAGAATTATCATACACATTTACCATGATAAATTTCCACGTATAGAAACAAGCTTAGTTTTATTCATGCTTTTCATTTTGGTTTTAGATTACGTTTTGGTTTGTTTACATTGTGCCCAGGGTATGTTTGCGCTACACATTATTACATTGTAATGTTGTCTTTACTGCCAGAAGGAAGTTCTATAGCTTGACTCTGCGTTGTGAATCTATTTATAATGAGATGCAAATTCCCATCTCTCCTGTATAATGAGTAGTAATTTATGCTGTTCGTAAACTGCGGTGACATAACCATAGTTGTTCACGAAAGAGAGCTGCTTAGTACATTGCACGCAGAAATTCTAAGAAGGACAGAGGCTACGAATTCACAGTATTTACAAACATCTAAGTAATTACATAGAGCCCACAGTATGTAGGGTCAATTAGTTCTGGTTCTGTTTTATATCTTTTTCTTTCTAATTGAGCCAAGTCACCACCATGAAGTTTAATCCAACAATAACTAAATCCAAATTGATTTTTTTCTCACTCTTGGTAAGTTCAAAGTAACTGATTATAAACATTTAAACCCAGTACTTATTAAACACAGCTTTTTATCAACAATGTTTCATACTTACTATCATAAAACCAAAGTCTTGAACTACTAACTTTCCCAGAAAGCATTAGTCGCACACTGGTGCTCTATCCTCATTTATTGTTCAGTTTCTGGACTTTAATTTCCAGAATGTAGTCCTGTAATAAATAAGTTTTAGTAGTTCGAATCTACCTTTCATCTTAAGTAAAAAAAAAAAAAAAAATGGCCTCTGAAGTCACAGGTAAGTGAAGCACTCCGCTACTAAAACATGCTGCCAGCACTGGCACTTAGCACCCTGCACAATCAGCTTGTCCACGTTAATTGTTTAAAACATACCGTATAAAGCTTGGCTGAAGCATTAATGTAACTTTCAGATGCAATGATGAATTATTTCTTGCAAGGTGTGCAAATTAATTTCAAATATATGCTTTTTTTCAATTGCGTGCAGCATTTTGAAAATACATTAACTGTCTTTCTAAATGGTATGTGACAAAGAATGAATCGTGGTTATAAATCCCCCTCTTGACTTGAGGGCACTGTGTGAAGGGAACAGAGTGCCTCAGTCTGGGTGGTCTGACAATTCATTTCAGGGAAAGGTGGAAGTCGGCCATCTAGAAAGGGGGCTGAGCTACGGTACACCTAGTCATCGCCCCAGAAGGGAAGCAACCATGGATTGGAGGAGAAATGGTTGCACTTGCTAACCAAGGGAATGACTGATGGTACAAAAGGGGTGTGGCAAAGCAATCTGATCCTTTTGTTATGGTTGTGAGCAAACCGTTAAAAGGAAAACCCCACTGTACCATAAGTGTTTAGTCGTGTCTAATTATACTTGTTTGTATACTTGTTCAGCACCAACCCGGACAACACTTCAGTTGTACACAAATAATGTATTTCAATACTTGCACAGCAGCACTCCCTCTGGACTTGTGATAGTGTGTTCTACTGTTTTATTTCGGAACTGTAACCCGTTGTTTGGAACAGTGCAATACACATCACTACTGACAGTAACTAAGTTTAAGTGACTGGCTGTGTGCGTTAACTAAAGGACACAAGGTCCTCTATAAATATACACACACACACACACACACAAACAGAGTGTGAAGGACTTCAGTCCTTCAAGTTCTTTTTCAGCACTTTAATGACCCAGCCACACCCAAAACACTTGATTTTTCAAAGCACAGTTGTGTTATTTTTATTTCCATAGACAAATAAACAAAAACAAAACCTAACTCCGCTCAAAGTACTGAACTAAACTCTTCTACAGGAACCTTACACTAACAAATCAGGCAGCTACTCTGCTTACCGATTTAAAATTAAAACACACTTCAGAAAAAAGGATTTACACCTTAACTTAACTTTTTTTTTCTTTTCTTTTATTTTCTTTAACAAGACACCATCAGGCTCTTCACACAACAGCAGCCCAGAGCAGACTGGCTGCTGTCTTTTTATACATTACAGCTGGCTTAAATTTACAATTATTCCCAGCTGACAGAAAATTAACGATTATCACTAACACAACTAACCACATGATAATGCCATTAAGGCATTTCAGCCTGTGTCTTTCTGGAAGGTGTAGTCCTGTGTTCCCCATGACTACACTTTATCTGCCCCTTGTCTCATAATATATGTGGGGGAGTAGACTGAACATCTAAAGTTTTGTTCTAAAACAACTGATTTAGCCTCACATATTACATTTGTTAGCCTTATGTAACTGAGTTACAATTTTAGAATAATAAAAACATGAAACAATGCATCACGTGTGTGTAACAGATTTGTTTTTATTACTTTATTTAGGAGGTGGACATAAAAAACTAAATATTCTATAATGTACTGTTTTTCAGATAAGCATTTATACATTTAGGCACATTTGTTGTATAATAATCTTCAATGTGAAAATTCTACTTTAACCATTTGCAGTTCTATGTCGGACCAGATCCGACATTACAATTTTTCCTTTCTGGTCCAATGTCGGACCCTGTCTGACATCATCAAAACGGCATCACACAGGTTCATAGTTGGTTTTCCTGTGGAAAAAGCCGAGAGAAGACTTCAGTGGCCGAGAGAGGTTGATAGAAGCCGAGAGAAGTTGATCTGAGCAATATGCATAGTCCTTTCATAACAGACAGAACACAGACATAAACAAACAAGACAGCTGCTTCCTCACCCAGCGCTCAAAGAATATCACAGACATAACATGGACATAAACAAACAAGACAGCTGCTTCTGCATCCAGCACTCAAAGAATATCACAGACATAACACGGACATAAACAAACAAGACAGCTGCTTCCTCACCCAGCACTCAAAGAATATCACAGACATAACACGGACATAAACAAACAAGACAGCTGCTTCCGCAACGTGAAAGCACTTTGAGTGAAACAGAGTTCAAAGACTCTGTCTGTCTGTTCAGAGTTCTGTTACAGCTTTCTAAGTACACACAGAAAACACGCTTTTCAACTGTACCAGTGCATTTGCCACAGACTGACTTTTCACAATGGACATATACATCAAAAGTTCTGATTTTATTGCATTTAGCAATTGGGTATTGTCTTTTATTCTGTGTGCCAGTGGAAGCAGTGCAGGCTGAAGGCTGAGGGGCATTTGCCAGACGGCTTTCGTGTCTCTTATCAAAATGTTTCTGGCATAGCTCCAGCGCTAGCTGCAAAATGAAATCCCTCCGAGTGATTGTGTTGCCGCTGCCCTCTTTGCACAAAACCAAAGCGTTGATTGCTGCCAGGTCCAAAAAATTATAAAAAAACAGCCACCTGCAAGTACCACCTTTAACAGAATACAGCCATTTGATCCAGTATATCCACGCCGTACTTCGTTGCATTGTAAAATGCAACAGTCTCTGGCTTTTGTTTAGCATCAGTGCCGATGGTCACTGATTTGTGAGATGAGCTTAGAATAAGCACATGTTTTATTTTTTTACACCTGTAAGTAGTGTAGCGATATCACACTGTATTGTGATTCAATGTGTATATTTTCTGACAACTGCTAATAATAATAATAATAATAATAATAATAATAATAATAATAATAATAATAATAATAATAATAATAATAATAATAATAATAAATGATTTGTAGAATGACTATTAGTGTTTCAGTACTTGATAATATGTTCTTTCACAATGATTTTGATTTTATTACAAAGCCCAGACTAAATTGTCGGCTATATTGTATTGATTGCAATATGCCACATAAACTGCAGGTCTGGCAGTTGAAAAAACAAGTGCTTATAACTTATTCATTTTTACGAAACACCTTATGGTATATTTATTCAAATATTTAGTAACACTTAAGAACGGACATCCACGGGATATTCATATACACAGAGATATTTAAATTTAAATTGCAAAAGCCGTAAATAAATTAGACATGACGCATCAGACAGGCGCTGAATAAATGGACCGCAAAGGGTTAATAAACATTATGGTAAAATATCTTGAAATACCTATTTTTAGACCATCAAATGCTATTAAATAAGCCCTTTTTTACTGTGAAAAACAAATACAACCCTACTCATAGTACACGCAGGCATATTTTATAAATACAAGCAATGAGCACAGATGTGCAGTCTCATAAAACGTAAAGTATGGGTTGTTTGTTAACGGGGTCTCTGCTCTGCTACTGAACCACACAGAAACGATACCTAATAAGAAACGTTTACCCACGTTTATATGTTTGTGTGTGGCGGGGCCCACAGGGATAATTCTTTAAAGTGAAAGTAGCCTAATGTACATACAAAATGTTGACAGTAGTGAGGTGTGAGCAAGCATCTAAATTCAAGAAAAAGGGAAGCGATATGAGGGGCCCTTTGAGGCGGCGCAAGGCCCTATGCAGTCACATAGGCTGAAAAGGCCTAAGGCCGACCCTGTATACCAGTTTCTTTTTTCCGCTGTGCATATTTCATTTGTCAAAAAGTGAAGGGACATCACATGGACCCCCACTTCTAAAAGTGGGGGTACAATGGCCCCTCTGCCCCCTCTCTGCCCTCACCCCCACCCGAACTCTCCACTCCGCCTGCACTAGAAGACAGTCTGTACCTCCTCTACCTATGCCTCCAGCGTCCGTTCCTTCTCCACCATCGCCCCGCAGTGGTGGAACGACCTTCCTACGGATGTCAGGACTGCCCAGTCCCTGACCACCTTCTGACACCTCCTCAAGACACGCCTCTTCAGACAACACCTGTAAAACCCAACTCTTCCCTTCTGGACAGCACTCTGCATTTAATACACTTTAACTTGCACTTCTCTGCTCCCTATTTTACTGCATTTAATCCTGCACTTGACCCAATCTGTAGTATCTTGTATTTCACTTGCACTTGTATCTAACCCCGATGTAACTATCAACACTGTTATCTGCTCTTGAACTGCCCCAATATGAAGTCGTGCTGTGTTTTGTATTTGCTCTTATTAGGACTGAAGTCATTGTATTTTGTATCTTGCTCTTAATTGTACTGTAATTTCTTGATATGCATTTTTTGTATACGACTAAGTCGCCCCGGGGTAAGGGCGTCTGCTAAGAAATAAATAAATAATAATAATAATAATAATAATAATAATAATAATAATAATAATAATAATAATAACATACAATTGCATCAGTGCAGTCTTCTTGGAGACCAATTGTTTCTGTAAGTAATGCATGCCATGTTTCAGTTCAGTGTATTTCTCCTGCTGCTTTATTTGTTGACTATTATCTCTAGTTGCCCTGTGGGATTTTACAGACTGTAATACCAGATTTATTTCAGGATTATTTTTCTAGTTATTATTTCATCTGCTCATGAAAGAGTTGAATAGTACATTTAACTGTATGCACAAGGATATTAGGACACTTCATATATTTTTTGTGCACTAAGAAATATAGATTTATATTGTGTTATAAAATTGCTACAATTAAAACTAACCATCCTCTCTTGTCATGATTCCTGTTTGGTGTTCATCGGTTTGCAGGTATTATAGAAAATTTGCTATCTGACATTGGTAGCATCCTTTTCTAAAATTTACTGTAGATATGAGCACTTTAGGCACGACTGCAAAATGTAACAGTAATAAACACTCCTGTTCTTACATATTTCAATTAAATGGTTGGTTTATCTTGATAATCAGCCAGCATTGACCATTATAACTTTTCGATTTAAAACGGAAATCTAAATAGTCCTTCCAGGATTCCGCGATTCCATGATCACAGAAAAATCATGGAATTTGCTCTCTCCCACAGAATTTCAAATTTTTTGCAAAAAAAAATGAAAACTCAAACATTTGCTCCCTACTATCACTGTACTAGGGTTGCCAACTTTTCCATAGAGCCTAGCTCTAGAAAAACTGCTGTATACTGTAATACAGTTTAACACAATACCAACAGATCTCAGTATAAATCACTAATCATGCAGTATGCGCATTTTGGGCTCTTGATATCTCTAGTAATCGAACTTGCAAGCCAGAAAAATAGTAGCTATATCATGGTAGGTTCGAGACTAATCTTTTTTTTTTTTCTTAAATTTAGTCCACCGAAGCATGTGCCATCGGCTGACCGCTTTTTTTCACACTACAGACTCACCAAGTAGCCTCCTCAGAGCTACAGCGTCGGAGGACAACGCAGTTCTGGGCAGCTTATATATAAGACCGCAGGTGCCCAGCCAGGCTATAGGGTTCGCTGGCGAGCGGTGAGCTGAGGACACCCTGGCTGACCTAAGCCCTCCCCCTCCCGGGCAGCGCTCGACCAATTGTGCTCCACCTCCTGGGAGTTCCTATCCACGGTTGGCAATAGAATAGCCTTGACTCGAACCGGCGACCTACAGGCTATAGGGCGCATCCTGCACTCCACTCGGAGTGCCTTTAACAGATGTGCCTCTCGGGAGCCCCTGTTCATGATTAATCTTACCTGAGACAAGTAGTTGTGGTGCTGTAATAAAACAATGCAATTTATGTCTTTTTTTTTTATAAATAATTTCTGAGTCTGAAAAGTTTGTGACGGTCAAAATTCTTTTACATCCATTGTGTCATGGCAAATCCCCCTCCCTCATAATAAATATTCACAAACGTTATTAATATATGTTAAAAACTACGGCACTATTGGTTGTGTGTCAGTAAAAAGAGACAAAATGAGTCAAAATGTAATCAAATTTGGTTCAGGTTTTACAATGTTACTAATGGCTACCACTAAATATGCAATGTTTCTACACACACACACACACACACACACACACACACATATATATATATATATATATATATATATATATATATATATATATATATATATATATATATATATATATATAAGGTTATGTATTTAATCACTCGCAGATCAATGTAATATAAAGCACTAGTCACAGGCTGGTGGTGCAGTACAATGTATAGTATATAGTATATAGTATATATAGTGCTAAACAGTGCATTTCTAATAAGAGAGTGGAAATCCTTTAAGCAACTAATGTACTGTATAACTGGAAATTCTGGCTGGTATTAAATTTGCATATTTGCTACCTTGGGAGGTGAATATTTCAAATTGGGAAAAAAAAAAACGGGGTAAAATCAACTAAAATCAATATTTGCTGACTACTAAATAAATAATAATAATAATAATAATAATAATATAATAATAATAATAATAATAATAATAATAAAACCGTCGTACAGGTACCACAGTAGCAGACGCAGTTTATACAGCCTCAGAGTTTCTGATTGCATCATAAATTCCAGATTTCCTGAATCCATTGATGGTCTGGTCTGCTTTTAATTTTTTTTATGCAAATTGGCTTTATCACTCACTGTCATTCTCACATTCACTTTGACATCCTACACATTCTTTCCCTTGTCCAGTGCGCGCACTTCTTTAACCCGTGCTGCATACCAGCAGTCTGTCAGAGGGCAGGATCCCACATTGTATTGATGGAAGTATTATTGGTGATCCATTCCAAACCGCCAATGATATCAAAATAGATTCTACTCCTAAAATTACCCGTTATAGGTATGTCAACAAAAATATTAAAGGAAGGTTGGTGTTTCTTATGCATTTAACTTAAAACTGGACATTAAGGCATCCAGGTTTGTTAATTCCTGCCACCCGAACACAGATACCAATTATCAGACTCTCCGGATCACACCCGGACAGGGGTCAATCCTACACTGTACATGTCACTAGAGCACGTACACATTATTTGTATAGTTTGAAGTGTGGCAGTGTTTCAGTGCGAGCTTTAGTTCAGCCATGGAGAGATTCCTAAGGCCATCTGTGAGCTCCGAAAACAAATCTATTTAGCACTGAATATAACGGCAAAAGATAGAGCACAAATGCAAAATGCAAGCCAGTATTTCTAATAACTCACTATCACAGCTTCTGTTTAAATGGCAGAAGACCATGACAACGACTATAGGTAGACAAACAGTGGCTACTGAAGAACGAAATAATGTAAGATTATTATTATTCTTATTATTATTTTACAAAAGGATTCCATAGTTTAGTCACAAGTTCAGTTTTTTTTTCTAAATTGTAGTTGTTGCCAACGGTTTTTACCCCAGTTTTCTCCCCAATTTGGAATGCCCAATTATTATTTTTTTATCCCGGTTCACCACTACAACCACCCGGCGACTTGGGAAATGGAGGCTGAAACACTGAATCACATTGAAATGTGTTCCTGCCAATCTATCATTTGTCCACAACGAAACCACCAGACCTATAGTGCCAGAGGACAACACAGATCTGAATGGCTCCACTGCAGACCAGCAGGTGCCCTGTCAGCCACATTGGTTGTCCTAAGCCCTCCCTACTAGTGATGGGTCGGAATACCGGTTTTTCAGTTTACCGCGGTTTAGGTACATTACAGTATTAATACCGTTCCTTTTATTCTACACCGCAATTATCGTAATTCGTTTATGCAATGGTTAACGCATTTTTCAACTGCAAACACGCTTCTAAATTAAGCAATGGTACTTGCAGCCTTAGCAAAGTGTTACTGATACTGTATTCTGATAATGGTTTGGAAGGAAACTGTCAACGACACAGAATACACGTTTCAGTTGCTGCGTTCTGTTACCCAGAGCTTGCTGCGCCGGCTGCTCTTGGCTGCTGTCTTTCTGACGTCACACTTAGCGTTTAGAGAAATACCTTCTCCAAACCTTGCAGCAGAGCATTCATTTTCAAGTTTTGTATTTACATTTGTCTTGATTATCGACAGTCAGTTTAATGTAATTGATTAGCATTAATTTTATTGTAAAGTCATACATCACTTATCATGGATTTATTAATTTATGTTTGTTTAAATAATTGATTTATTTATTTAATATAGCATTGACAAGGCTGTTCACGGCTTCATTGTATAATGATATAATGTCGCTCGCCTCCGCTAACATGGTGGCAGCAGTAGTTGTAGTGGCTATTTGCATTATGATTAGCAGGTCACTCATGATCTCTGCATCGTCCCTTTGGTTCACAGCCGCAGCCAGCCTCCCGCAATAACATTTCAAAGCTGCGCTGGGCTATGTAGAATCTGCACAGATTTCTGTGGGTGTTGAGTGATGTCTACAGCGCATCTCCACAGTTCTGTGCAGCACCATGCAGAACTATGGAAATCTGTGCTATAAGAACACAACCAATGTCTCAATGAAAATTAACACATTAACTGCAGCAGGATAGCCTACTTATTATTAAAGTAGTTTTGTTTAAATAAGTTATAACAGTATTCCAATTTTCTTAGGTAAGTGAAGAAATCTTTTTTTACAAACTCTGCATGTGTAATATTGGAAGCTTACTTGTGCAATGTCGTAACGTGAAAATCCAATAACACGTTTTAGTATTAAAATACTTTTTTTTTTTTTTTTTTTGGTATACATATTTTATTTATCTGTTTGAAAAAATAAACGACTCATCTCTGCTCTTAAATAATAACCAGTGGTACGTTTGTGTTTTAAGCAAAAGACCAATAATTTCCTAATTCTATTTACCATCAGCTAAACAAAGTATTTATTTATTTAATTACTTTTATACATTAAAATGTTTTAACAAACTACAGAATCACATCATTTTAAGCAAATAACAGATCTTAATACTGTTGTAGTGTAACATAGAGTGTACAACTTTAGTTTGTTTTGTTTTGTTTTTTTTTTTGTTTTTTTTTTTAACTCTGATTGTCTTTATAAAAAAAGAAACATACCAAGTTCTTTGGCATAGTAAAATACTAAATACCAAATGTTTAAATCATTCCATGAAAGGAAATGTGATTTGATGGTTTTGTTTTTGTGAATTACAGTAATTTAAGGGATTTACATGAGTCTTTTTTCATTTTATAACTTGCATGATGTATACTGTGATATTAAGGTTAACCACAGTATTTTTTTTAATGGTTATCATACTGTGAAAATTTATACTTGTCCCATCCCTACTCCCTACCCAGGTGGCACTCGGCCAATTATATGCCACCCCCTAGGAACCCCTGGTCATGGCTGGCAATGACATAGCCTGGAGTGCCTTTACTAGATGCGCCACTCTGGAAATTGTACTCAGGGACACTTTTTTCTTCTTTGATTTCCAGATTTTTTTTTTTTTTTTTTCAGATTTTATGTGATTTCATCAAAAAAAATTTAACTGACTGACTTTTCTTATTTATTTATTCCCATTAACAATGTTTTTCATTAAAAAGTAATTTTCTCATTACAGATTTTAGGAAACTTTAACGCAGATTTCTGTGGGGACTAATTAAACTGTTTTCTTAAGTAATAAGATACTACTTAGATAATGGCTTTGTCTGTTGTTATCTTTCAAAATTTAATTTCAGAGAAGTGATTAAGGCTAGGGTTTTGTACAAGTATATCATTCTAGATGGTTTCAGATCATTTTATTATCAGTATTTTACAGTTGTATACTATTCATGCAGCACAGAGTTAAGTTTATAACTTGTGACATGATAAGCAGTCAATCTTTGCATCCCACGTTTTCATTTTTTTAAAAGATAAATGTGTTACAAATAAACTAATAATTAGTTGCATTCACTCATTGTTAAAAATAGCATTGAACTATGTAATGTTTCACATTTATTCCCTAGCACCATGCCATTACCCAAGTTGTCAGTGAAGCACTAAATCAAAATGACACACTTGTGTCACACTGTGTCTTTATTACAGTGGTAGATGCTAAAAAAAGATGCTAGAGAATTGAAATTGTGAGCTCAGAGACTGTGATTAATCCATGTGTCCAGTTAGCTATTGCTTTTAGAAGATGTGGCAAATTTGTGGTTAAAAATACACATACAGTGTTTTATAATGTTGTTGTCAGGAGCCATAGTTCCAAAACTGTGCTATTAATGTTCAGAGAGTTTGCAAAACAGTGCTCTTCCAGGATTACTGTATTTCTCTCTTTATAAGCCTTCCCAACCTACCATGTCACTATTTCAGCTACTCCAAAGCTGCGTGCCTCCTAACACGTATCAAATTAAGATAGCACACTAGCCCTGTCTTGGCTTCCTTACATTGGCGTCCTGTAAAGCAGATAATTGATTTTAAGGTCCTATTTCTGACATTTAAGGCTTGTAGAACCTGGTCCAGATTACATTTGTGAGCTGGTGACACTGTACACTCCGGGTCGCTCTCTGCCTTCCTCTAACGGGTCGGCGCTCTGTTTCTTCCTTCCGCCTTGTCTCTATGGGTGGAAGAGTTTTTTATAATTATACACCGACTATACAGATTGTGGAACTCAGTCACTGAGAATATCCGTCAGGCTGAGATATACGGCTTATTCTTGATTGGACAGCTCTTTGTGATAACTGTTGTGAAAGGTGATATATCAAAACCAATTGTAGTATTCCAACTTATAAGAAGAATGAAAGTGGTAGTGGAATGGCATTATGGGGAAAATAGGAACTTCAACTGGTTGGCCCTATATCTGGTTCCATGGTATGAAAGACACTGTAATATATTTTTTGTATGTTCTTTTGCTCTTATTTTTTTTTTACTCAATTAGAAATTAATAATAGAAAAGTAACCTACTTACTGATCAGGAAGATTAACGATCACTAGCCAACCTCCATTGTCATTGTAAATCCAATTGGCTCTTATCACTTGTCGATCTAAGGGGAGTATGTTGCCAAACTACTGAATGCTAGAGTTGAGACCCTGCCCAGTAAATGTCTGCCTAATGCCTGAGTAGGTGTTTCTGAAGTAGGAGGAGTTGAACTCTTTGAATGGTTTAAACCACTGGAGGGCAATAATAATAATAATAATAATAATAATAATAATAATAATAATAATAATAATAAATAATAAAGGGGTAATGGTTCGTCACCATCACAAAGCACTTTACAGAGGTAGGATGCAGAGTCACTTACAAGGACATTGATTTAATAGCTCATCCATAGGATGGAGGACAAGGAGGTTAAGTGACTTGTTCAAGGGCACACAGTGAGTCAATCAATGGCAAGGGGGGATTTGAGCAGGCGATCGTCAATGGCAGAGGGGGGTTTTGAACTGGTGACCTTCTGTTTACAAGCACTGGAAAATTCAAATCACACATGCATAGGTCACCCTGCACACAATGTAATATCTTGACACTTAAAAATCAATTTTCTAAGCCCTTTTGACATTTTACATTTTCACCAAGAAAAAAATGGAAAAACAAATTTTTATATTTCTGAATTCAATTGTGTAGACTACATTGTTGTATCAAAAATATGATTTCAAAATAGATTTAAAAAGAATATCATGATAATTTTAGTACCTGTAAATAATACTTTAATTGAGACTTAAATTCAAAATATGCAGTAATGTATACTGGCAAAAACATACAGATGAAAGGCAATACATATTTATGATTGGCCCTTAGGGGTAAATAAATGCACTACATAATGTACTAATAACTTAAACCCTACCTGGCTAAATCCAATGTATTTCAGTATGCTTTTCTAAAATGTTTGCTTATGAAAGAACCATACTTTCAGAAACTAATACATGATACAAACAGAACGTTCTTAATAGGGTTCAGGCTTCCTCAGGATCATTTTGGACGATGATTAATCTGACCTAAGTTATTACATTTATATGTTTACTATATAAACGAAAAAGAAAACAACAACATTGGTGTAATTTAAAATAATATTACTTGCAACTTGAATTAAGAACCCATCAATAAATGTAGTGTATATAGAATCATGTTGAGAAAACACAACATACATTATTTTATATTAAAAAAGTATTTATTTTCTGTACATTTTTCATGGAATATTACAAAAAGTAGATTGTACATCTTTATATTATTGTCATATTTAATTTAAAATAGTAACTTTTAGTCACTTGTGATCATTTGGTTACAATTAACATTTAATCAGTGGTAATTTACAATGACATGTTAATATTATGTTGAATAATAAAGACAACCAAATGTGTTTATGTGTGACGTAGAGAATAATTCATTGGGTAGTGAGAATGGAATACCCACCTGAGGGGTGGCATGTTACATAAGCATCCCAATCCCAAGCATGGGCATTAAATTCTCAATTATCACACACTACCCCATACAGAATATTTTATAATCTATGGTGAGCTTTTTTTTCCTGCCAGAGTTCTAAAGTTCTGTGTTGCTTTTTGTGGGGGACTTCCTCTACTTATGGGCTTACTGTACTTCCTTTCATTTTAACAGCTCATGCTGGGGTTGTGCTTGCTGAAGTTAATGAGTGTGTTTCCCATAATAACTGTCAGGATGAGCCTATTGAAAAAAAATGCTCACCAGTTATTATATTATAATAATCACAGAACACCCATTTTCCAGAACAGTATAAGGTTTGATCCATTATCACAGTGGGTAGTTGTATATGATGCAAGTCTTCATTTTATAAATAATTTGTGAAATAAATAAAAAACAAAGAAAAAAAAACTAAGAAAAAAATATTATAAAGTTATGAAAATGTGAAAGACAGAAACAATCATTGAAAAGGTATGTGGCTGGCTATGTTGTTTTCAATTATTTACAATTTTTGTTCACTAAATGTTTTGTCGCTGTTGAAGAGAGTAAAGCTGAGTACTGGAGGAAAATACAGGGGCTTAAAGGATAGCCTTCTTTTGCCAAGTTCTGCCTAGATTTTGGTGTCCAAACTAATTTCCAATAATGTAGCTGTTTCTTTCACTGTCCATATTGTTCCCCTTGAAATGTTTTGACCAAACATTATACTTTTCATTTTTGCAGAATACTAGACACAAGACCCATAACACTATCAATCAATTACACAAAAAATAACCAAGAATCTAGCTACAAAGGTCAAAGTGTATGGTCTCTTTCCTGTGTGCAAACAAACTGAGTTCCCCTGCGGTTCACATTCATGTTTAGCAAGTGAACCAAACTCAGTTAATTTGCCAAATGAACTTAGAGCACCTCTTCAGGTGGTCTCAGTTTGGTTCGTTTGCCATGTGAACTTTGTTGTTCACACTACAGTGCATACTAAGTTCGGAACCAACCCCCCTAAAATAACAGCGTGAACACATCTTGAGAGTATGGAGCTCTGGTGGTGAGCATGAACAAAGGCTTGGCATTTAAAATGTAAAGGTGCAAAGCATGAATAATGTACAGGAACAGTAATTTCAAACATCACATTTACATACCAAGGTGTACAAAAACATAATAGTAGGCAGTTTTATTATTAAATGGTTGTATTTTTCCTTTGGAGAAAAACTAAACATTCAAGCTACAGTATATTGACTAAATAAGTTAATATACAGTCAAGCCTGCTAATTATCACACACGGCTTATTATCTTCAATTTGATGTTTGGTTTTTTAGGGTATTAATGAACTCCGGTCAATAGCAGCTCTGCTGATTGTAACAATATATGCTCAGTCCCTTTCAAGTGATATTAAGTTTTGACTGTATTCTCAAATCAACAAATTAAATGAACAGTTATTTCAGCAGTAATAAGTTCTTCATGCCAATTGGTAGACCTCAACAGCCATGCATTGGTGGAAGGATACTTTCAATAAAACTTTATTTAAAGTTTAAAATCAAATGTTTATTTTATTTTATTTTTATAAAATAATAATGAAGACATTTTTAAAGTGCAATAACACTTGAAGCAACCTCATGTGTCTTTGCTTACATATGCATTCTCCTAACTTTAGTATACTGTGAAACATTGTATAGAGTAGCTCACTAAACATTCAAATGTAATCTTAGCTGTGGAAATACAGTACAGTACATCATTGATCAGTAATCTTTTTGTGCTGCTGTATAACTTGATTCCTTCACTTAATTGTCTCCAATACCCCTTTCTTAGCAAATTAAAGAGAAAGTACCTGTATCATGTAATAAGTAACTGCCTTGCTGTACTTTTTAGGTTCTGAATGGTGGACAACAATTAAATGATTCATAACCCTGATGGATCATCTAGACATAGGCAAGGTAGTAGCCGAAGACTAGCTAATGGAAATGCACAACAAAAAATGCTGTCATTTAGATTTTACATAACCAGCTGCTGGTCAGCATTTTAGGAACCATCACATACCATGGTCAAACCCCTGGATGTATCCTCCTCTAATGGATTTTAAGTCATGTGAACAGATTCAACAGGCAACTCAAGAGCATCCTATACCCCTTCTACATATCTGCCCTCTGTACAGCTGCATCCATGTTACACTTCCATAGAATACACACAGAAAGGTCAGGAGATCATTTTACAATAGTTTGTGCAAGGTTGTGAAAGGCCAAAATAAAGTGATGCTGAACGTCTTGCTCTACTACCCAAATTATATTACGAATTAAAAAGATACTATGATAATGAAAAAAATACTGGACATGATAAGTTAAATAGATAATATCATCACAAATATCACAGTGCAATGATAAATCAACCTGATACATGCATATACTCACAATGTTACAGAACTGTATAAAATGTAATTATGGACAAAGCCTAAAAAAGTGTTTCACAGTAAAATGAATCTTATTTTGAACTACCAGCTTATTTCAGTCTAAAGTCCCTTTCGCACTCCTACCCATACCCAGGACCCAGCGACCCACCTCCTGATGTGGGTCGACATGCTTTGACCCGGGTTGAGAGAGACAAAATGCATGACGGCCTTTCATGAGTCAATGCAATAACAAACAGCCACGCCTTCATGCAGGTTTGAATTCCACAAGGAACATTTCTGTTTATTCTGTTTAGCTACATTTTTGTTGATTGAGATACAGCATGAGCCATATTTCAGCAGGGGTGTAGAAACATTTGCTTAAATCAACATTTAGGCTGACTCTTCAAACCAGATAAGCTTGGTTGGAAGAGTCAGTAACAAGCTGCTTCCGGGGCATTGATACGCTTATTGTGCTCTTGTGTCTGTCACCCGGGTCAAACCTGCTTTATCAAAATCAGTGTGAAATCGTGTACCTGACCTGCATGACTCTGGGTCCTGACCTGGGTAGAGCATGCCACTGTGAAAAGGGCTTAATAGTATATGTCAAAGAGTGGGCAAACCAAATCTCATAGCTATACCTAACATAGGCTGTTTCAGACAAAGTGTCTTTACACCACATTTCTGTTGATCTAGCCTCCGCTGCATATGTCTATGGCAGCAACTAGAACTAAAGACCAGTTCCTTAAACACAGACTTATTAAACAGAAAAATGAATTAAATAAAACAAAACAAAACAAAACAAAAAAAAACACAACATTCAAAATGATTGCAAATGTTAGGTAACGGACAATAAAACATCGAAGAAAATGTTATCTGATGCGGCTACTTTATAAAAAGACTGATAAGAAAAGTCAAACCTTCAACTCGAACCACATTTTTTCCCTATTCTCTCAAGACATACAGTAGGACTTCCTTGTAACTGCCTGATCCTAGAACTTTGTCTAGTTGGTTACTGAAGGATAGCAATTGCTCTATTTATGTGCACAGTGTAATCTGATTCAAACCACCTATTTCAGGAATCCATTCCAAAATCATTCTTTATATTCTGAATGTAAACCAGTTTATTGCTATAATCAGATTAAAGTGCATAGCTTCAGAAGCATTGATACCTATAAAAACAAACACATCTCATTAGTTTCTTTACAAATAAGTCATATAAAAATGTCACTGGGTTACCATTATAAAGTCCTTTAGAATTAGCACTTTAAAATGTCTATACTTTGTGTAATTTGGCACATGCTAAGGGAATGGATTGTAGCAGTCAAATAAAATGTGTATATTTACAATAATGAAAATAAACAATGAATTTATTATTTATGTTACAACAGTGACTATGTAAAAAAATAAGCAAACAAGTGATTTAATTTTACAATTCATTTAGGCTAATTTTGTAGTGTTAAATCATCTTCTGGGATATTTAATATCTGTAAAATAATGTATTCATGTCACTATTGTAAAACCTTACAATTATAACACCAACCCCTGTGAACTGAACAAACCACTGGAAAATGGTTTGTGACAATAATATCTTGAACTCTTTTGACTCTGCAGACCTGTTAACTGGCCCTTGTCTTCGGCATGTCTCTGTACATTTTTTGCATGACTTATTTTTGTAAAAGATACTGAAACTAATGAATTAATGAAATGATATATTATAATATATTATTTTATTTTCCTCTGATTACACCTCATGTCAAATGTTTAGGCCCTGTACATATACAATACACAACGATTAACAAAAATCCAAATTGGATTGCCCTCAATTCTTAATTCTTAAGTTTTAAGAACTTAAGATCTGTGATCTGTTTACATTGGCAAATTAAAAAGGTGGCTCTAAATTGTCTGGATCTTTTTTAAATAAAGAACATACAAAAATCAAGAAAAAAAAAAAGAGAACCTCAAAATATACCCTAGCGCACATTCCCCTGCCTCCAGAGATGCAATTAAAGTGATATCTAGAGCAGTCAAGTCTGCACTTACATCAAAGAAATTATAGCCTTCTATTGCTATTTAGCATTTTCTGTGTGGTGTATAAACTAACAGACAACAAAGCATATCTTGGTCCTCCTTTATACTTTATATCTAACACACTGTAATTCTCCAGATGCTTGAGGTTGTAAGACACATGCTTGATCCCATTATAAACTGTGGAGCCTACAACATAACAGTGATGGTGTGAGTCAGAAAATTTGATCTATGTCCAGTTGTTTAAAATGAGTCATAGAACTGTATGTGCTGTGTTGACTGTGACACTTTTTGAATGGCCTTTTGTTGTATACAGTATTTAAAAAAAAAAAACTAAACAAAAAAAAAAACTAGCGCTCATAAATCACACTAAAGGTAAGTATATGCATCCAATCTTCAGTTTCAGCCTGGATTTTCTTGCAGAAATCTGATGATCACTTTGTCCCCTGCTGAGATGTTCCTGAATTGGCTACTGCGATCTCAGTTCCCTCTAGGCTACATATGATGAATATTTATGTACTGTGAAGCAGCAATACACTGCTGGAAAGAGACTGCACCGTGCAGGGGCTGTCAGGTATACTTTATTTTCCCTGTAGCAGCAGCACAAGCAGTATTGGCGACAGCAGCAGCAGCACCCTGACTGCCCACATAGAGAGGGTCCAGGCAAGCAACCTTGGCAGCAAAGAATGAATGGATACAGTGCAGCACTGCAAAGAGATTTGAGAATTCCAGTTCCTTTAAGAAAAACAGAGAAAGATGCAATTTATATACAGTAGTACATAAGTAGGACTACAAAATGTTATTGTGAGGCTGGATAGCTAACCAGCAGTTGTATTGTATTTGTACTGTGTTTTTATGAGACCTATATTTATTTTCAGTTGCCCTAACAATATTATAATACATGACAGAAACGCCATTTGCATAAAATGATTGATTTTATTTATATGCCAGTGCTTTCTCACATAGACAATTTGGTTATTATGACTGTCATTTTTAAAGCTGCTCTTAAAAAAATCAACAACATCTCTTGATGGCCCAAATACAGTTTTCCATTATAATCAGAGCAACACTCATTTTGCTCAGTCGTTAGAGATTTTCCCCATATTCACTGGACATGATCGAAGTCTGTGCAGAGGAAGAGACCTCAAATTTGATTAGAAGATATGTGCCTATAACTTAGAGAAGAGAAAGGAAATTCCCCTTGGCTCATGGAGAGCTGCCTTCACTGGGAAGCAACCAATACTTCGCCCAAGGGGGATTTAGAGGAAGAAAATGGGAAGACGACAGTGATAGTTAAACCTTTCCGGTTCTATGTTGGACCAGGTCCGACATTACAATTTTTTCCCTTTCCAGTCCGATGTCGGACCCTGTCCGACATCATCAAAAAGATGTTAAGAACAGGTGTCAACAAACAAAGGCTCAAATAATATCACAGACATTTGAAGAGCTTTTTGAGATGTTATAGTAATAAAATAATGACTTGGATCACATTATTGAGGAGTTTGAAAACAAATGATCAGGAGAAGATTTAGCAGTATGTACGACTATGAAGAGGTATGTGAAAAATACAGCGAACAAGGGGTGGGGCTTGGCTGGCTATGCAGTGCCTTATAAACCTGTTTTATTCAGATTTTTTTTTTTCAGATTTTTTTATAAACAGTATGTGTAAAATAAACAACACATGGGAAAATAAACAGGACCTGGCGCACCTGACAAGCCATGATTAAATGGAAGTTTAATTTGCCGGGGGTCCCCCTTGACTCGCGGAGAACCTTCTTCACAGAGGGCAAACCCAGCGGTGGCTGGGCTTCTAAGATTGGGAAATGAGCTTTACTTACCCCAAAAAGATGACCCCTGGTATCCCACAACTGTGCCACCAATGCAAAAAAATTCATGATTAACCCGTTGATTAAAGTCTAATTTCACTGTCCCTGGTATCCCACAACTGTTTTTTTTTTTGGGGGGGGGGGGGGGGAAGAAACCATGTCATATTTATTTATTTATTTATTATTATTTTTCGACCTGAAAAAAATAAACAAGGATGAGGGATCACAAATGGAGATTAGATAAAGGGGCATAAGAACATAAGAACATAAGAAAGTTTACAAACGAGAGGAGGCCATTCGGCCCATCTTTGCTCGTTTGGTTGTTAGTAGCTTATTGATCCCAGAATCTCATCAAGCAGCTTCTTGAAAGATCCCAGGGTGTCAGCTTCAACAACATTACCCCCCCCCCTTTTTTTGACCCCTGGTCCTTGGGGGGGGGGGGGGACCAGAACTGAACACAATATTCAAGATGAGGTCTTACAAGTGCATTGTACAGTTTTAACATTACTTCCCTTGATTTAAATTCAACACTTTTCACAATGTGTTAGCCTTTTTTATAGCTTCCCCACATTGCCTAGATGAAGACATTTCTGAGTCAACAAAAACTCCTAGGTCTTTTTCATAGATTCCTTCTCCAATTTCAATATCTCCCATATGATATTTATAATGTACATTTTTATTTCCTGCGTGCAGTACCTTACACTTTTCTCTATTAAATGTCATTTGCCATGTATCTGCCCAGTTCTGGTAATTTGAATGACCTTTGGGGGGGGGGGGGGGCAGATAATTCAGAACAGCGGAGAAAACCAAAGGCAGCAGCGAGGCAAAGAGATTCCATGACTAGATTTTCTCTCAAAAAGAGAGTAATAACCTTGGAAGATTGTGATTATGAATATAGAATGGCGGTAGTAATTGGTATACAGAAGATTCAGTAGCTGTAAATAACTTATTTTCATGTTCATTTCTATTTCTGGCCCAGGGGCACCAGCCTGTTTCATATCCCATGCATTTTCCTTGAATCCCTACTGCTTTCAGTTTTAGGTGCGGGACTTTGTCAAAAGCTTTCTGGAAAAAACCAGCCTGTTTCATAGGAGGAGTGTATAGATGGTGAGTGTTGCAGCCATGTATTCTTGATGTTGATGACAGGAGATTGTGGAGGAAGGTTCTGGTAACCTCGCTGAAAAAGGATATTGCTGCTCAAGAAAGAGTGCAAAAAAGAGTGACCAGAATTATTCCAGGTTTAAAAGGCATGTCATATGCAGACAGGTTAAACGAATTGAATCTATTCAGTCTTGAACAAAGAAGACTACGTGGCGATCTGATTCAAGCATTCAAAATTCTACAAGGTATTGACAATGTTGAGCCAAGGGACTTTTTCGACCTGAAAAAAATAAACAAGGATGAGGGATCACAAATGGAGATTAGATAAAGGGGCATTCAGAACAGAAAATAGAGGGCACTTTTTTAGAGAATTGTGGGAGTCTGGAACCAACTCTCCAATAATGTTGTTGAAGCCGACACCCTAGGATCCTTTAAAAAGCTGCTTGAAGAGATTCTGGGATCAATAAACTACGAACAACCAAACGAGCAAGATGGGCAAAATGCCCTCCTCTCGTTTGTAAACTTTCTTATGTTATGTTCAAATTCCGTTGAAAATCAGGTTGCTGAATTGAAGTACAAGCAGGGGAAATAAATAGTCTTTTGCATGAACTAGGAAGGAGATAATGACATTCTGATTGAAGGGGTAGGAGAAATCAGATTTTGTTTGCAGAAGGTTGTGAAGGAGAACAAGCCAGTTGCATGGGAGGAGCTGGTAGAAGGTGCAAGGTCAGCAGCCAAGTATTCTTTAGCTGATGAGAGGAGACTGAGGAGGGGTGAATCAGGTTGGTTGTCAGTAGGGGCTCCAGAGGAAGGCGCTGAAGTCGATGGAGCGTCAGCATGTAAATAGAGATCAAGGGTTTCAGATATGAAATTATCGTAGAACAGGAGGGAAGTCCACACCCTGATATCTTTCCTTGCTTCCTGAAGAAATAAAAATTTTTGCTGTTGTAGAGAGAGCGATAAGACATAAGTGAAATAAGCAGCTGATTGAAAGGATTGAATGAGGGAACGAATACGTTCCAGTTTATCAGCCAGGAGACTTGCTTCAAAGGGTGTCCAATTATTATGTTATCCCGAGGAAATCTAGTGAGTGGACGGGACCGATTTTTTTTTTTCTCCCCCCCACCCCAAGAGTGGAACTCTGACTGTAGAGAAGAGTGATCTGAATTGTGTAAATGTTTCTGCTCCAAGGTTTGGGAGAATGAGGAGAAAGTCATCCAGTAAGTGCAGCAGTAAAAGTACACGGTATAGCAAAAATAAATAAATAATTGCCCCTTCCATCACCAAACAGATGGCGGATGGAGGGTTGCATGGGCATGACTTTGAATGCATCTGAAATGTTTGCTTTGGCTAGCCAAGCTCCCTGGCCAGATAATTCAATGGAATGGATAGCATCAGAAATGAAGATATAATGCAGAGAAAACTGGTCTGAGGGAATGAGTGAATTAACGTTGCTCATTGGTGCACCACAAGGGGCGGAGAGGTTGATGATAAGGTGCTTCTTGCGTGATCATTTTTTTTTGTGGCAGCACCAATAGGATTGATTCAGAACTGAGGGAAGGGGGATTTGGGGTGGAAAATTCATTTGCGATCGGGTGAGATGGGGATGTTTTTGGGAGTGGAAGTGATGAGGAGAGATGATTGACATTTGTAGGAAAGCAAGCAGATGGAAAGGGAGTGCGTGTCACCTCACATACTGCATATGTTGAGGGACCAGAATTGTTTGGCTGTGCAAAATGTAGTGTTGAAATTATTACATATCTGTTTTCCGTCTGTGTATTTAATTGGGCGGCCCATTATATCCTTGACAGTGGAAGTATCTAGAGGGGCTGATGAATGGATAGAGAATGGGTCAAAGAGGGAGTTCTTGAACCTGGGATGTGTCTTGGATCTGGTAATGGGGGATTTGAAACTAACTAAACCTGCACTTCGACAACAGGCAGGAAGGAGTGATACCAGTTCCAACATAACAAACCCTTTGTAGCAATATGCAGATATTGTAGACTTGTCAGTCAGAGACAGAGAAACCATTTTTTAAATCAATTTCACATAGCTTGGGGTTTAAATAGGGGATTAGCAGATGTTATTGGTATGAAGGAAGTAGGGGGAAAAGCCTTCTTTCATGTCCCCCCAGATAACACAGTGTTTACAAATCAAAATCAGGCCCTATATTTTATTTTCAAAAGTAAGAAAAAGTCCTCTCTATTAAATCCCTTATAAATACTTATTTTATTTCTAGTAACTTTATTTCCTGTGACCGGTTGGTGCCAAAATAAAAATGAAATGATATTAACCTTTCCAATCTCCAGTCAACTTGTTCAACTCCATTATTCCCAGAAAAACAGCACCTGGTTATTATAAACTAAGAGATCCCGTAGATCTGGTTACCTTGGCTTCGATGTGTTTAGTTTCCGGATTTTGAAACAGAAACTTTATCTTGCTCTTTCCATCATCCGAAGAACCTTTAAGTTGGGAAAACTTGTATCTCCAAAGCACAGCCTGAAAGATCAATTGATTTGTATTTTGAACAACTGTTAGACCTTGTTAATATATATGGATAGATGGCTTACCATACATATTTTGGCACACTGTACAGCTGTGGCCAAAAGTTTTGCATCACCTAGAATTTTAGAATTTAGACATTATAAAAAATAAAAATAAAAAAAACCTCTATGAACATTATGTAGATCTTTTATTTAACATTAGGTAATCAAAGAAACTACAAAATGATACTGCAAAAGTCTAACGGAAGCCAACTACAAGTACAACATTTCATGATAGATTTCACAATGTCACATTTTTAAGTTAAATTAAGTTAGTTAAATTTTTTAGGGTTTAATGCAAATTTTACATAGAAGTTTGATCAAATTAATTAGCATTAACAAAGGCTTGTCTCCTGACTAGCACTGCAACATATAGCTTTCAAATGTCACTGTATTTTCTATCTGAAATCTGAACATCTGTGTTATATCTGAAGGACAGTAAACATTACATTACCCAAATCAATGGTGTGGTTGGTCATTAGCCAATGTATTTGCATTAAGATAACGATTCTTAAAATAACATATGGTATGTTCTTTCTAAGTAAGCTCCTTAGGTGCTGGCTTGATGATTAAGTCTGAGATAGAACATAATTAGTGTCTGTTGTGGTATTGTTAAGTACATTACGTGGGAGTTTTCTTCTGTGTTTAGCACTGTTTGTGTATAATCCTATGCTTACGTTGTATACAGTGTTGGGTTAGCTTACTGCCTTTTTCAATTAAAGCAGTACTCTGGATATAAAATAAGAGAAACCTGTAATCTCAGATTTGTGTGTTATATCTAAACAATGTTACACGGTTAAACATTGTCATATTTTGCATGGTATATTGCATTATAACCAAACACAGAGGTCAGTGCACAGTTAACCGTGTATAATTTGTATGCAGGTGGTATGTGAAGTGAAACATGTTTTGGAGTTTCACAGGCATTCTGGAAGTGGTCAACCATGCAATAGAATCATTACCTCAGTGTGAATCAGGATTGGTATCTGATAGTAACTCTACAAGCAAATATCCACATCGACACTAAGAAAATGTTTTCATCCAAGACTCCCTCGCATGTAACAGAGGATATAGATGTATATGTTAGCGAGCTCTATATTAGCCATCATTTTAGTTTTAAAGTCAGAATACCTAGCTTATCACGACGTGTACTTAATGTCATGTTTTTATTTATTTATTTATGTATTTATTTTATCCAAACTGGAATCTTTGTTGTTTTACAGCTGTATTGTCAATAGTTGTGACTTCTTACATGTCATTAAGTAGTAATCACTATAATTCAACTGTAAACCACTGCCATATTTTTTAAAATTTTTTTAGGTGAAGTGTATTTTATTAGTCTCTGTTTCTTGAAATGGGTTAAAAAAAAAACAACAACAAAAAAAAATAACAACACAGAAGGCCTGTACTGGACATCCGGGGAAATAAAAGCACTCAAGGTTGCATAAATCAAAGAAGAGTGATGGACCGACCCATTTATGTTTCCTCTGCTGCATCCATTATCACTCTTCACACTCTCCTGCTGAACATGCTAAGTGCTTACTGACAAATAAGGTGTCAATTAATGATCTGAAATATTTCACAATTAGTGAAGACACAGGACTGTTTATTGCCAGATCAATATTATTTTCATATAGAGGGGATGCTTTGTTAAGTAGAACAAAAAATGGGTCTGCAAGAAATGAAACATTGTAATATAAGTAATCTTACAGTGGCTAGAAGGGAAAGAGTAGGTATAATTTGTTGAGAAAATATTTCTGCCTTAACTGTCTTAAACAGAGGTCATATTGAGATTCACCGCCTTAAGATTGCTCCAAATGCCATTCTCAGACACACTGGTTTGATGATAAACCTCCTCTCCCCCCATGGAGACTACAAAAAAGTGGTTAGTAAAGGATTCTCAGTTCAGGGTGAGTGAACACGCAGGCCACACAACCGGAAAAGACAGCAAAATCCTAATCTTCATTTTAAAATCTGAGATATAAAAAACCTACTAAGTGGAGTAATCTATAACGACCACCAGTGGGAAATGTTTTGTGGTTTCTTCCTTGACTTAGCTTGATTTTGAATTTTTTTCATATTAATGGGCACTGATTAGATTCTGGAGATGATTTGATCAGAGCTACCAAACTAGTGTATGGCTTACATTATTTTGGCACATGGGTATATCATTTTATACCATACAGTAGATGTGACAGTAAACTTGTGGTTTTGCTGTTATACTATTGACTAATCTTCTTTACATTATTATACAATATATTATAGCCCTGATTTCTCAATAGGGTACTTTGTTTATTTTAATTGACAGTCTAGTATTCTATTCCACTTCCATTATGAGTTGGTGTATTGGATTTAGTCATTTGAACCAATTTTAGCATATTATTTATTTTATTTGTATTTAACACAATCTGAAACAAAGCAAGCACTGCTTGTGTACAAATGAAAATTAAGACTAGAAAATGAAGACAGATTATTGCTTCAAGTATGCCACTGCATCGAGAATACCCTAAGGTAAGTTTCTATCGTGATTAGAGTTGATCGAAGCATATCGTTTTTAAAATATGATTTTTTTGTTTTTTAAATGTCAATGTTTTTAATTTATACCAAAAACATAAAAAAGTGTATTATATCCTTAACACTAGAACTACTGGGCATACATACATACATACCCAGAACTACCACAGCTGTCTTTTTTACGTTATATTAAAATGCATATAAAACTACTGCAACATCACACACTACAAAACTGTGTTAAATGTAGTCAAAACAATGACAGTCTATGACAGTCAAAATGACAGCTGCAGTAGTTCTAGGTATTACATATTATATCTCCACAACTTTCTGCAACCCTGGGTCTAGTGATGATTTGAGATGTTTAATGGTAAAAGTCAAAAAACACAGGTGCCTATCTGCCAAATCAGTGGAGAAAAATAAATGTAAAAAACGTGATGCGCCAAAAAGACCACTCTGGTAGTTCTAGTGTTAATGATTTCAGTGTCTAAGGCCTTGTTGTATTGTTTTGGTTTTATTGTCGTGTAAATATTTAAATTAGACACCCTGCTAAATCCATGATACTATCCTTAATTCAAAAGTCCCATGAGATGAAAAAAAATAATAGAAAGCCTAATTAGAAAGCCTGTCTGATAAAACA
Organism: Polyodon spathula; assembly: GCF_017654505.1. NCBI lineage: Eukaryota > Metazoa > Chordata > Actinopteri > Acipenseriformes > Polyodontidae > Polyodon > Polyodon spathula. Next base: position 27,951,682 of record NC_054537.1, on the reverse strand, counting down.
AGCAATTCAACAGACATGATTCAACGTGTACATTCCAATATTGTCTGCAGAACAGGCTTACCTTTGATGCTGCATCAAAGCACACAAATCCCATGCTGAAATCTATTGTGAGCCCCATAAGGTGACTTTCCATTATACAAGCATATGTTTTGCACTGAAAAAAAAAAAAAAAAGTGTTACAATATTAAATTACTGAATTAGAATGCATACAAATATCAAGGGGTGCTGAAAGTGCACAAAATCAACACTTGTCATTGATATGATCTGACTGGTTTATGAATCATACAAAAGTGGCACTGTTTTACAAACCAGAGCAAAAGTGTTTCTGGTTTACAAATCAGAAACTTTAATATTTCTGATATTCATATCAAGAGTACATCTTTTTGTTCTGATTAATAAACCAGAAAAAAAAAAAAACATATCTCTGACTAACAATCACAGTACAGTGATTATTTACAAATCATTTAAGCTTTACATATAGCCCAAATAAAGGAATTATCTATAAATAAAAAACAAAACAAGTTTTTGTATATCGAACTTGCAAATGAGAGAAAAAGCAGGTCAACTAATATTCTTTACAAATAACACCTCACGCTTACTTGTAGTCTTTTTGAAATATTTGATTTTTTATCAACCCTGTGCTAGATGAACAAATCTTGTTATGAGGTTACATATCTGTGGTTGTAGCAATGCTATATGACCGTATTTGTTGTTATTCATTTTCACGATGAATGCCTGCATGCCTACAGAAACTTCGTAGACTTTTCTACGCTCAAATTTTTTGACAATTACCTGTTTGTGTATTACATATATGTTATCTATATAAAGGCAGCTGTTAAAGAGTGTCACTTTACATGTCACTTGAAAATATTTAGATTAATAACATATGTGTTGGTTTTGAGATACCTGTATCCTTTCAACTTCAAGAAAGGTTGCTATCTGGAAGGCTTTTTCCCAGATAGATAATTCACTCTCCAACTCCACACTGAAGAACATGTCCTCCCCGCTTTCAGTCTGAACGCTGAAGCAGTGTTTCCGCTGGTCCACAAGGTCACTGTCCTGAGAAAACCTACAGTTACACAATCTGCCACACATCATGCTGAGACTTTGAGTTGATTAACGTACACACCTCAGGATACTGAATGAGTAGAGAACTACATATTAAAATTACCTATGCTTAGAATGAATTCAGTTGTAATAGCTAGAACATTCCTGTTTTAAAACAAAAATCATATGATCCAACATGAACCATCTTTATATGAACTTAACTGCACCATGAGCCACATCCAAATGTTCCATTACATGTACACACAATTATGAATTACAGAGCCTTATGGCATTTTGTAAATCAATATTTGTGCTACATTCTCACTAAAAGAGGCCATTTAGTAGACAGCAATGCTTGAAACCTGAGCAGACTGTTGCATTGGCCTTAAAAACTTACACTTCTTTACATGGGGCAGGGCATAGCTTTAAATCATTTCAATTAATAAATCAATCAAATGTCTCCATACCTTTAAAATTTTGCACATAATTTCATACATAGTGAAGGTCTTTTCAGCTTTGGTCCAGTCCCATGTTGTTACCTGGGAATAGTTAGAGTAAGAGAGGTAATCAGTGTCTGGGTCAGGATATAATTTGTGGGGTTGAATTGTGTCTATGTTACCACAAATTGAAACCGGTCTGTGTTTCTGTACCGGTCGCGTAGCCACGCAGTGTTAGTCTGCACAACATCAACAAAACTTTTATTTTACTAATATTTTATGAAGGCTCAGTTAGTAACTTCCTATGACAGTTTTATACAGAACATTAGTAATTCAGTTACAAGCAGGACTCAGTTTCAGGAATTCTATAAAAAGTTGTATTCTTTAAGAACTGGGGTAGATACATGAATTTCAATTGGTCCAAAAACGAGGGCAGTTTTCAGGCAGAAATACAACGATTAACATACCTCAGGAACAATCTATTCAATAGAGTCCAGTGTTATTACAAATACATTCCAGCAACATAAAGTGCCTCAGCGGTGTGCCAAAATACACACATTCCTGTTGAAACAATTATTTAAAATAATAAAAAGGGATAAAAAGTCCCAGTGTAGTTAGGTTTATTTTTCAGATTCAAAAACAAAGAAAACTTTCATCTTGGAGTTGAATAGGTTAGGTTGTTTTTTCCTAGTACTTTTGGTCATCTTTTACTGTGACCCCTAACCACACTTAGCAGATAACTGTATGTATAAATGTATTTATTTTTTACCTTTCAGTTTCATAATTCAGCCCTTAATTCCACTTAATTAAAACCCATTAACATAATAAAACACACACAATTAAAATATATTTGTTTGTAAAATGAAACAAAGATATGTAAAAAGGGTGTGTGTCAGTTGTCTATTATTAATACAGACAGAGCAATCCGTGACAGTACCTAAGTTATGAAAAAAATGTTGTCCTTGTTACATCCAAGATATCAATCTAAGTAAATACAATTGTGGATGTAAAGTAATATGGACACATCTACAGTATGTCACCAGGTTGGCCCAGAATTACTACCTGTCTCGTGATAGTATGATTAAAAAATAAAAATAACACATTTTCATTGAGCTTTTGAGTCTGAGGAAGGTAGGGCAGGAAAGGTTGTGTTTTACATTTTGCATGCATGCTTTTCATTTTCACATTTATGAACAGTAAATGGTTTATGGATTTCAAGACAAACTGTTTCAAGTTTTACTGAATGTTTAAAGGTAAAGGGCCATTAAAATCCATGTCCCCCGGATACATTTAAGATGTACAGTGTAATGCACCAGCACACTTAATGTAAAAATGAAATGACCACTGAATGTCAGAATCCTAAGTAGTATCAAAAGAAACGTATCATTTATATTTGAATAAATTTCACTAGATGTGATCGAAAAATGACAAACTCTGTTTTAGATCATATGCAGTGACTTTTTATTGTGCTGATTAACAACTGACATCACGAAGATGCTGAAAAATAATCTGTCGATCTTGGGCAGGTGTTGTGATTCTTGGTCTCCCAGTTCGTGGCCTGTCATTGACAGAGTGGGTCTGGTTATACCATCTCACCAGGTTTAAAATTGCTTGCTGTGAGCACCCAAGCCAGCGAGCCACAGTACACTGCCCTAGTCCAGCCCTCCAACATGCCGATTGCCCGAAGGCGCTGCTCTCGTGCAAGAATGTTTTTTTTTTTCTGTGATTTTCTTTGTTGCTTTTATTCAAGTTTGCAAATCAACTGCTGAAATTACTCCAAAACCAGTGTCCAATCAACTGTCTCACTAATTAGGTGAGTAAGTGCATATGCTTCAGTCAGTCACTCAAGTGTGTCATGGTCAAGGATAAATGGTCACGTGATTAAAAAGAAATGCAAGTTCTATTTTACCAAGTGCATTTGTCAATTTCTTGGGGTTTATATAAAACAGTTAAAAAATAAATGTGCTATAATATTTAAGAAATTTACGAGCATATATATATATATATATATATAGATATATAATATATAGATTATAAATTTAATAATATATATATATATATATCATATCAGTTGTATGTTTGGAGGATAACAAAGTGTTTTATTGCCATTTTTGTATTCCGCATTGCTGCTAGAATAAAGACAACATTTTATGATCTCAATATATCTATCCTTTAAAAAAATAAAAAAAAAATAAAAAATAACCCTAAATTGAAATCCAATTTAAACCATAATATAGTGTAGAGTTCTGAAATTATTTCACCAGTCCAGAAATTAGTGTATAAAGTTCACCAATGACCTCATTCGTGAATTTAAGGACAGGAATTCGCCTACATCCCTGTTGAGGAGCAACAAATATACTGTAATAAATCATCAATGCTGCACAACAACTCTTCACAAGTGGTTTGGCAGCGATCTACCTACACAGTTTGCTTTTTAAATCTCCTCTATCTTCTATCTGCCTGGTATAATGCAGTGTACTGCGAATGCCAAATGTGGCCTCAGTTTGTGCAAGGGTTGGTGACACGCTGAAGTTAGATTGCTCAACAGCCATATATGTAGGTAGGCTGTACTGAGCTTGAGTGATCCTTGTTGCAAGACTTTTCAACCACCAGCTGTGCTAATTGTGTTTGTTCACAAACGGCTTCTAGCATGCCTAAAGAAAAACTTAATTCAGCAGGTGGCAACGATTATGCCTGAGAGTTTGACCACTTTTCTACTGCACTGAATAGGAATGTGGTGCCACTGGTTCAAGCACTTTTGCTGTGATTTTGTTCATTTTGTATTCCCCCAAAGAAACATTACACAATCGTTATAACTTTGTTCTATATATGGAGCTTTTCTATTTGTTTGTACCTCATTATAATTAGGGCTTCTAGTTTTCAGTTTTTATTTTCCATCTCTCTCCCTCTCTTTAAACCCTAATTAGTAGTTGTTAAGCCTTAACTGAATACCAGATTGTTTAAATTAGTGACTCACTGCTAGAAACTAATGCAGTGGAAATTAATAAGGTGAATGCGACGATTACAGCCAGAACAAAATGCAGGTTCAAATAGAATCAGGTGAGATCAATGCATGTCATTTGTTAATTCAATCACAATATGATGGTAAAAACAAACAACTTCCTTTGGTAATTAGTGTTTGATTAAGAAAGCGAATCGGCTCAGAATATGTTTAAAGGGACATCGCGTGATCAAAATTAAAACCCGAAAAATAGAAGCCCTAATTATAATTTAAGAAAGTCACTTTATTCAAAAACTCAATAAATCTGATTCACAAGTTACCAATAGAATGGAACTATGGATGGGACAGTATAAAATTTGCATGGTATGGTAACTGTTAAAAAAATACAGTGATAACCATGGTACACAGTACATCGTGCAAGTTATAAAATAAAGGCTTAAAAAATGAAGAAAGACTAACGTAAATCACTTAAATTACTCTAATTCACAAAAATAAAACCAACAAATCACAATTCCTTTCATTCAATGATTTAAACATTTGGTATTTAATATTTTACTATACTAAATAACTTGGTACGTTTCTTTTTTACAAAGACAATAATAATAATAATAATAAAAAAAAAACACACACAAAAAAAACTAAAGTTGTACACTCCCAATGTTATACTACAACAGTATTAAGGTCTATTATTTATTATTAGCTCAAAATGATGTGGTGCTGTAGTTTGTTAAAACATTTTAACGTAAAATTAAATAAATAAATAAATAAATAAATACTTTGTTTAGCTGATGGTAAACAGAATTGGTAAATGATCAGTCTTACTGCTTAAAACGCAAACATGTACCACAGGTTATTATTTAAGAGCAGAGATGAGTTGTTTATTTTTTCAACCGGATAAATAAAGTATGTATAGCAAAAAAAAAAAAAAAAAAAAAAAAAAAAAAAGTATTACTGGATTTAAGCTGCACATCACGACATTGCACAAGTTAGCTTCCAACGATTATTACACATGTGGAGTTTGTAAAAAAAAGATTTCTTCACTTACATAAGACACACACTTACATAATAGGCTATCCTGCTGCAGTTAATGTGCTAATTTTCATTGAGACATTGGTCGTGTTCTTATAGCACAGATTTCCATAGTTCTGCATGGTGCTGCACAGAACCGTGGAGATGCGCTGTAGACGTCACTCAACACCCACAGAAATCTGTGCAGATTCTACATAGCCCAGCGCAGCTTTGAAATGTTACTGCGGGAGGCTGGCTGTGGCTGTGAACCAAAGGGATGATGCAAAGATCACGAGTGACCTGCTAATCGTAATGCAAATAGCCACTACAACTACTGCTACCACCATGTTAGCGGAGGGGAACAACATTTTATTGTTATACAATGAAGCCTTGAACAGCCTTGTCAATGCTATATTAAATAAATAAATCAATTATTTAAACAAACAAATTAATAAATCCATGATAAGTGATAATAATTTTACAATAAAGATAATCCAGGCAAATGTAAATATAGCACATTGAAAATGATTTGCTCTGCCGCAAGGTTTGGAGAAGGCGTTTCTCTAAAAGCTGCGTGTGACGTCAGAAAGACAGCAGCCAAGAGCAGCCGACGCTGCAAGCTCTGGGTAGCAGAACGCAGCAATTGAAACGTGTATTCTGTGTCGTTGACAGTTTTCTTCAAAACTGTTATCAAAATACAGTATCAGTTCACAAAAAGATCTTCCTCAACACTTTGCTAAGGCTGCAAGTACCATCGCTTGGTTGCAGTTGAAAAATGTGTTAACCATTGTATAAAAGAATTACGATAATTGTGGTGTATAATAAAAGTAACGGTATTAATACCATAATGTCCCTAAACTGCGGTAAACCAAGAAATCGGAATACCGACCCATCCCTAAATGGAACTATTATTGACATTCAATAGTGCAAATGCAAGTAGCAAGATGCAAACAAAAAATACAGTACTTTCAAGGTTTATACAAATGAACGATGCGTGTGTTTAGAATACAGAGCTCTGCTTTCCTGAATTTTCCTAAATATATGTACTAATTACCCTGACAAGAAAAGAATCACAAGATAAAATAATGTCATACCTATTCCGACCAGGAGTGGTCAAATTGATCGATACATATAAAACATATTATAACAATTGTATTTATCAGTCAGGACTTACAGCCATGTATTGAAGTTTGATTATATGAGTCTGCATTGCTCAAGTGAGCAGTCTGTTGACATTTCTATTCAGTGAGCCTCCTGATAGTCCATGAATCATCTTTGACAGCTCACAGCAACCAGCTGTCTGTCTGCATTCTTGTTACTATAAGTCACTTGTTTTTCTAAGAAATTAGCCCTTTGCAGTCCTATGTCGGACCAGGTCCGACATTACAATTTTCCTTTCCAGTAAAGCACAGGTCTCTAGTCTTTTTTTCTCTGGAAAAAGCCGAGAAAACCTTTCAGTGGCCGAATGGAACCAAAAAAAAAAAAAAAAAAGAGCGTATCTCAGAGCTCCATGCATTACAGCAATAACACGGACATAACAAAGAGGTAGCTGCTTCTGCATCCAGCACGCAAAGAATATCGTTGACATTTGCAGAGCTTTTTGAGATGTCATAGTAATAAAACAACGACTTGGATCACATTATTGAGGAGTTTGGTGACAAAATAAGTGATCAGGAGAGGATTTATCAGTATGCTTGTCTATAGAGAGGTATGTGAAAAATACAGCGAACAAGGGGTGGGGCTTGGCTGTAGATACAGTACTGAGTGTTTTTTGTGATTCAATGCCTTTTGAACCTGTTTTACTCTGAAAAAAAACCTATTTAAACAGCGCGAGTGAAAATAAATTGGACCTGACGCGCCTGACGATAACTGAATAAATGGACTGCAAAGGGTTAATTGTTTCCTGTGACAGAAATACAATAAATCTTGGTTTTAAATATCCCTCTTGACCCGTGAGGGTGCTAAGCAGCGAGAACAGAGTCTACCCTTGGACAGGCTGGCCTAAAACAGTTCTTTCCCAAGGTTCAAAGGAAGGCGGCCAGCCAGGAAGGGGGTAAGACTCTGTTGCAATAATGAATTGACCCAGAAGGGAGACAATGTAGCAGCCGTAGATTGGAGAGGCGGTTGCACTTGTTTACCAAGGGGTCATGTGTGACAGCATAAAAGGGGACAGAGAATCGTAATCTGTTCCTTCGCTTTGGTTTGTATTAGAACATAGAAGGACTGTGAGAGACCCCAGAGAATGTAACATGTAAATGTGTGTTTTGTTTGTTTTTTGTCTGTCAGTAATTTATCTTGTTTGTAAATTGCCAGACGGCCAACATGTTTCCGGAGCGGTTGCCATGGGCCAGCACAAAGCTGGAACAAAGCAGTGTTTGGAATTACTGTAAATTCTACTAAAGATGAGACGGACAATGACAAATCTTGCTCTGAAGCAGACTGGCTTTGCAAAGATGAATCTTCCAGCAGCAGTGACCCCAAAGGCACAGGAGATCCCGTGGGAAAAGAAGCAATCCTGTGGCAGCCCCTTCATTGCACTAGTATATGCCTGTGGAGCATTTGGTGCCAGAAGCCTGGGTTACTATTGATAGCTGTGCCAAATTCGCAAAACAGTCTGCGGTAAGTGCACTGCATATTTTGAAAAGCGCAAGATCTGTGTGATTTGTGCCAGCATTTAGACTTTATAAATTATTCTAAATGATTCCCATTCTGTTCAAAGGTTTATTTATTCATGTAAATCTGATTGCAGTATGTCTGTATATAAACACATAGCTTTGGTTGCATATATGCACTTTGTTATGTAGGCAATATAAACCAATGGACTTCTCCTTGCTCTGGAGACAGCAGGGCTTGTGCCAGCCTCCACTTCTGGAGCAGCACCTCCAGCTCTATTGGCTGTGGTTCTGGCAGCCCCATTTCTTCTCTCCACTGCTCATTTCTCACTGCTGCTCTGTATTCTTATTTATTCTTTCTATTATCTCTTTAGATCTTCCATTTTCTCTTTTTCTGAGTCTATAAGGGTGTCCACACATGCTGCCACCATATGTGAAAGAATGCTAACTAAACAGAACAGGATCAGCCTTGTCTATCCCAGGACAGCTAAGCTGTTTGCCCGACACAAAACAAAACAAACAGTTAACACAATCATACACACAGTACCTTCTGTTTTACTGCTTGGCAGCAGGGCACACACCTTCCTGCTTCTCTCCACTCTTGAATTAATCAAACTGTGAGGCTTATATGCCCCACAGTAACAATTGTGGGCAGCTGGCTCTAATTTACAATTATGCCAACTGCCAAAACAATTAACAAATAAATAAAACAATTAGCAAATACACATGTTTGGCAGGGAGGATTTTTAACCCCCTCCCTGCTCTGTTAGAGTAGATTATAGTTACAAAACACTAGAGAAATTGTGGGCATAAATAAAGTCTGCTTTTTTACTTTTTTATAGGATAAGTTAATCAGTACATCCTATACTACTCCAATTCAATTTAAACAACTTAGCAAATACTTTGAGGTACAGAGGTTAACACTAGAAGCCCCGTGGCAGTCATTTTGGCGGTTTTTGGTTTTAAAATATAATTATATAATTAACATATAACATATGTTGTGTAACACATATGTACCTTTCTGTACGTATGTATTAAATATTCTCACAAAGCATGAAACGTGGGAGTGCAGAAATAAAGGAGATAGATTACATTATACCTAAAAGCCCCGGGAGCAGTCACATGGACGGTCACACAGAAAACAATTGTATTTTGATTATACAGAACGATATTCTACTTTATTATTTTTATTTACCTGTCAGCAATGTGTTTAGTTGTAATTAGATTAGTCTCCACTCTCTGCCTGAGTGAATGACTGACAGTCTATTGTTTTTCAATCAGCCTTTTCAAAGGCTGGCGCCTGCTTGGCAGCTGTGCTGTTTTGGTCAGTCAATTAGAATCGGGACTAGTGAAAATATATACCAGAGACCGTGGAGTTTTACAACGCAAGAAAATATGGAGTTGATGTTTTGGATCAGGTGGCACGGAAGTGTTCCGTGAAAGCTGGCTCCCGACGATGGTCTGTTCAGGTGTTTTACAATGTATTGGACCTAGCAGCCATCAACTCCTGGGTACTTTATAAAGAATGCACAGAGAAGAATTTACCAAGGAGAGAATATATTTTACAGTTAGCAGACAAACTTTGTAAGAAGAATTTAGAACAGAGGGAGACTGACAAGCGTGTACCCACAACTGAAGCTGGCAACCCCGTTGAGAGCAGCAAGAGACGTCAATGCTAGGTTGGCAAGTGCAATAAAAATAAAACTTCGGACAGCTGTGCCCTGTGCAGAAAGCAGGCATGGAGAAGCGCATTATCTATGTTGATTATGAACAGCCTTAGATTCAAGGTGAAGGAATACCTTTTTGTTGAAAAAAAATAAAAATAAATTAGACTTTTTTTTATAACTTCTTGTGCTCTGTGCTTCTGTAAAAGGTTTTCTTCTAAGTTTATTTATCTACATTGTTCAGTTGCTTTTGTGCATTGGATAATAAACCGATTGCTGTTGAAAAGTTAAAAATGTATTGCTATTATTTATTTTTATAAATATGTATGTTGTAAATCGATGTCTGTTCAGATATTTATTTATTTACATTTTCTTGTTTTGATTTGTAAAATATATATATTATATATATATATATATATATATATATATATATATATATATATATATATATATATATATAATATGCTTTGGTTGTTCAGATGTTTATGTAACATACTCAATAAAAAAAAATCACATGTGACTGTTTCTCTACTATTTACAGTGTTTTGAAAACAAGCTGTCTTCTACAGGCAAGCTGGGCTTTTAGATATGAGTATATCTCAGGTCCTTCTAGTGTTAGGCAATAATCAACCAGAGTCAATAAGGTACCACCGTTATCAGCTGCAAATACAATACTGACATTTCATTCAGAAGGAATTTCTCCCTGTTTAAATGTCATAGCTTTCTGTCCACTGTTATGATCATCCAAATGGAACGAGAAAGGGACTTGGGCCACAGCTCAATTAACATTTCAGCTGGAGGGAAGTGTAGCGTCAGAGTGGGTCCTAATATCATTTAGTGTAAGAAAGTAACAGAATTGAAATATACAGGGTGGATTTTAAACCTTTCTCTGTGTCGTTTTGTTTTCTGGTCACAAACTCCCCCACTGACAAAGAATACTTTTAAAAAGAGTCGAGTTCCAGCATGCAACCAACTGGAATAGAGATACCATTCTTGGACACTCTAATACGAGATAACTATTCTAGTGTTTGCCTTGATGGGGGAGTCCGCTGTCTAAAACATCTAAAATCCTAAAAGTACTTGTAATAAAATCTCTAACTTAGCCCCGATTGATCACTGGAGAAAGAATCGGATGCACACTTGAAGTCGACATAAATTGAAATATATTCAATTTATTGAGCTAGCCATGCTGGAGTTTGCGGTGGAATATCCCAGACATAACCAAATGAAGACTGCACACACTGGTGGAGGATTTGAAGTGAGAATAACCTTCTGAACCAAAAAATTATATATATATATATATATATATATATATATATATATATATATATATATATATATATATATATATATATATATATATATATATATATATATGAGTATATATGCTTTAATATATATATGAGATTGATTTAACAATGCTTTGATTATTAAATATCAATTATCAAACATTAATGAAAGTAAATATTTGTTTTACTAACGATACCCCTGTTAAGACTAACCTTCGTTTTAAATAGCTTTTAGGATGCAGTTGTAACCTTTAAAGAAACCAACCAGTGGGAGTGGGGTGTCGTTGTTTCAATTCTTTTCTGTGCTGTTTAGTTAATTATTCCTTTCTGTATTGTTTTAGTTTAGTTGTTGAACCTTTAATTTCTCCTTTATTTAGTTTTATTTTTAATAAAATTGTTCCTTTGTATTCACTAGAAATGTTGTCTAGTCTGATTATTCTGATAGAGGTTGGGTTCTACATGACTTGAATTCAAAACAAGGTATTTTATTATTAAGCTAGTATTTTATTTAAACTAGTCCAAATACAAATATATCTTGCAAACTACCGAAGCATTTGGGTACCAAAGCAAATACAGATTCAATTGAAACATAAGTAGCAAAAAAGTTGATAGTCAGTCAAACCTGGTGGTCAAATACCACATTCACATCATAAAACTAAAACCACCATTTGCTCTGTTCAGGGTAACCAAGGCTTAGGGGGCAGTGAAAGAGTGGTAAGACAAGCACTGGACTCAGTAAAGCTCAATAGACACCAGCATTAAGCAGAGTAACCATAGATTTCAAACAACACATAATTACGTCACCACAGGCTCCCTGTTAAATGTACAGTACTATTTTCTATGGCACAGAAACGTCAATATGCTTTCCTGACCTTCACATGGAAAGTCTGACATTTCTCTTGAATTATGAATGACTTGACTGAAGTTTATACAAGGAAAAAGCTCAAAAGTGTGAGACCTTTTAAAGGGGCTGATATGGCATGGGTAGTATTTTTAGGGAAGAAGAGTGAAATGACTTCATTCTGTGGAAGCAATGTCACCTTTCCATTTTTGCCTTGCAGTAACAGGTGATCTTTGTTGTTTTCTACTGGGTAAAGAATGCAGTTCCTAAATTTAAAAAAATAAAAAGACAAAATTCAAATATGTTTATCATTTGAACAGATTTAACATTAAAAAGATTTAAATATCAAAAACAATGAGAGCTGTGACATTACAATTGTATAAATAATGTTTAAAATAAACTAAATATTTACATTTACTGTTTTAATGTTCTTCAAATAAAGTTACAGAATTTTACGTTAAAAAACAAAACAAAAAATTTACATAGCATGTACATAGTTATCAATATCTAAGTATAATTATATATATATATATATATATATAATATATATATCTATATATATATATATATATATATATATATATATATATATATATTTTCCCCGACTGTAGAGCACATTTAGGGGATAGTCTGTCAATCAACCTAATCTGCTGTAATGACCAGAAGATGATCCCAGTTAATTCCTTGGAAGTTTTTCCAAGAGGATCCCAGTGTGATCAGGAGGGTTATTTGTACCAGTGACAGATCTGAGGCATTCTAGCAGGGCAAATAGTCTCTGAATAAAGAACTTTGGTTTCCAGAGCATTAAATCTGGTACCTTTCACAAGCATAACATTCATCATAAAATCTAATACAAGACAAACGTCATTCAAAGAATTTTCTTTACAGACAATCTGCCAGTTTGTATTCAGAATAAAGTTTCCCAACATTTGATTGTCAATGTACAGGGACTTCATTAGACTTCTGATAGGACTGTTTTAAATAGTTATGAGAATGACTCCCTTGGAGCTATTATAAGACACAAAGAACTCCTGATGTGCAATATGGCTTTACCAAATTAACATATTGTCAAGATTTGGAACCTCAAAGATCAAAGTTCATCTCACTGGAAACTGGTTCATGAATAATTTGTCTGAGGCATAGTTTGGCCTAAAGCAAAACTGTTTCAATGAAGAAGCACCTTGAAAAGCAGAGTTTATAATTTCTACATTTTCAGATGGATGGCACATACAGGGAGGGACAGAATGTTTATTCTTTTGAAATTATAATTACCTGGTGAAAAGATATTAAGTATCAGTTGCAGCACATTTTATTTATAAAAATCATGGTGTTAGTGTTCTTTTTTTAAATGCCTGGAGAAAGAACATGTGAAGCCTTCTCAGAGAGGTGGGAATATTAAAAAAAAAACCTTACTTAAAAGAGAGGCATGCTGGATTTCAATACACTAAAGGTCTAAATGGTGAACTCAATTTAAAATTCTTTATGTAGCATCTTAGTACTTTTGTTTTGTTATTTTGAGAACAGACTTTTTTTTTTAAATATTAGAGAGATGTTATTGAAAATGATACTATGCCCTAATTATGAGATGTGGATTGACCCAATTAACAGATTTTCATCATTGTGTTCTAATCATTGACCCTTCGCGGTCCTATGTCGGACCAGGTCCGACATTACAATTTTCCCTTTCCAGTCCGATGTCGGACCCTGTCCAACATCATCAAAAAGATGTCAAGCACAGGTCTCTAGTTGTTTTCTCTCTGGAAAAAAAAAGCTGAGAAAACATTCAAAGGCCAATAGGAGCCAAATGAAATGGAAAAATGAGCATATCTGAGCAATACAGATAACCCATGCACCACAGAGATAACATGGACACAAACACAGGAGATAGCTGCTTCCGCATCCAGTGCTCAAAGAATATCAAAAACATTTGCAGAGCTTTTTGAGGTGTTGGATGGCATTATTGGGGAGTTTTGTGATAAAACCAGTGATCAGGATAGGATTTATCAGTATGCACGGCTATAAAGAGGTATGTGAAAAATACAGTGAACAAGGGGTGGGGCTTGACTGGAGATGCAGTACTGATGTCCTTTTGCCATACACTGCCTTTTAAGCCTGTTTTACTCTGAACCAAATATTTTAAACAGCGTGTGTAAAATAAACAGCGCATGTGAAAATAAATTGGACCTGACGTGCCTGACAAGTGCTGAATAAATGGACTGCAAAGGGTTAAAGAGCTTGAATTGTATAATTTAAAATATTACTTTGTTCTAATTGTGATATGAATTGACTAATACAAAATTAATTGACTTTTGTTATTGCTTATCTTCATTTCATTATTAAAGAGATGTTTTTAATTTGATGAATAATTGTGAAATGTATTATCAATGGTATCATGTTCTAGTTATGTGATGTGACTTGACTAATTGAAAATGTTACCATTCTAATTGTGATGTAACTAACTGGTACATTATTAGTCTATTTAAGTGAGTTCTGTGATGATTTGACTCAATTTCATGAAGAACTAGTGGTCATAACACCACTGTCACGTTTGTATGATAAATATATTTCTGGACTTAGTCTGAGAGTGCAGTCAATCTGTATTTTGTGAATATATACGTTTTGTTTTACTATGCACCTCACCAATTGTTGATAAGTGCTATAGCTTTTTGTGATTTATTACAATGACCTGGAAAATCTGCAGACCAGCAAAACTACAACACCTTATCAAAATCCGATTTTTATGCAACACCCTGACAGAATCTGGTGAAACATTTGTCTCCAAAGTTGTTCTGTAGGGTGATTAAAATATATTGTTGAATATTTTTGTTCAAGTCTAAATAATTCAAACTAAACCAGATACCTCTACATGTGTATTTGTAAATTAATAAACCTACACACAGCAGAATGTGTTGACATGTGTAGAATTTGGTGCATGATGAATACTTTAAAGCAGATCTAAAAGTGTCAATTTCCTTTATACTGGGACTCGGGAGGAATATGAGGTGGTTCTATAAATGGTTCACATAAAAAACTGATAATAGGCAATAAGACACATGTGGTTTTTATGAGCCTAGTATTGATTAATTACAAGTTTCAATAAACTAAGGGTTTAACCTTGTCAGGAAGAACACAAGGAGCTACTGTCAGTGCATCTGAAGAGGCATTGTTAAACAGAACAAAACCAGCTCGATTGGAATATAGCTGAGGGCTTTTTTTTATATTTTAAAATGTCATGTTCTGTAGTTTGGCTACTATTAGAGGCAGGATGAATGCAT
Organism: Polyodon spathula; assembly: GCF_017654505.1. NCBI lineage: Eukaryota > Metazoa > Chordata > Actinopteri > Acipenseriformes > Polyodontidae > Polyodon > Polyodon spathula. The sequence goes on along the minus strand of NC_054537.1, from coordinate 27,936,547 downwards.
GCTGGATAACTGTGTATATAACATAATATGTGAACAATTTTCTACAATAGTGTGCCATGCTGCACATGATTTCCAGGCTCTTATATAATTTGAAAAGCACATTTACCCCTGGTCCATGCACACTGAATTAAGCACTAAATCTAAATGTATTGTTTGATCTTTTTTTTTTTTTTTTTTTTTTTAAATCTCTGAAACTGTTTTGGAATTTTTTCACAGAACAATGGATCTAGCCTTCCAGACATTAAAGGTTTCAGAATGCCTCAGGCTACAAGGAACAACAAAGTGAGAAAATTGAGGAGAAAAATACAGAAATAAGGGGTAAAGTTGTGTCAACACAGGGGGAGCTTCCATGTGTGTTCTAATTTTTCTCGAGACAGTGTACTTGAGCCAAATGAAAAATGACCCTATACATTTCGGCCTTTCCATTGGCTCAGTTTATTTTATTCAAGAAGACCATCTTTACACCTGAGGTCATACAAATGAAGGGGAAAGGAGCAGGTTGATATACAAATTAGCTGTGCGTAGAGTTCTCTTGCTGTTTTCACAGACAGCTTGGGAAAATGTGGTTTTCATGCACACAGAACAGGTACACGTGAAAATCTCACCTGGAAATCCATGGTTGTCAGGTGACATCTTGTTTGAGTGAAACTTTATAGCACAGTGCTAAGTTCATGTAATAAAGCTGTGGTTTATACAGGCCTCATGCCTGGTTGTTTAATCATGTGTTTCACTGCTCTTGACCAAATTGTTTTTCAACTGTCCATTGGAGGGGTGGCATATTGTTAGTAGTGAATAATATTTCAACTAATTTATCACACAAGGTCTGGGGGAGGGGCAACTGTCCCCCTTGCCCCATAGCAAATGACACCCCTGTGCTGCAACCTACAATAAACTAACATTAGTTAAGAAGATGTCTAGAGTTTAAAGCAATAACTTACTGGAGGTGCTGTAAATTTGAATAGAGAGGAACCCCTCAAGGCAAGGAACTTTGGTGTGTACATTCTGTCCTGGAGAGAGTCTTGTTCACGCTCATCTACCCAGCCCATGTAGATTATCTAGAAAAAGAACAGTAACTGTTCTTAAATAAAAACATTGTAGACATTTTGTTTTTTTTATAATAGACTTGAAACATACTGGTACTTCCATGTGCATGTTGCATTCTAATGGTAGTTTAGTTTTTAAATACACATGCAAGTGTGGATGTTTATAGGTTAAATAACAACATCAAATGAACAGTTTAATGCATTTTGATGAACTGTACTTTACCAGCAGCTATCCTGAATGCTTCCTTTATCTTGTAATGCCAATCACGTATATAGTGTACCTATTTTCAATTTCCATTACTATAGAGAAGCTTTGACCTTTTTTTTTGTCAAACCTGTCATATGCAACAAGCTAATCTAGATTTCCAATCATGGCTAATTTTCCCAAACACTGACCTTGGTCCAATAATTAACACTTGCTTACCTAAGCTATATTGGAAATCATGCCACTTTGATCAGAATAAACAGCACTATGTTAACTCTACAAACGTTTAAAGTAAGATTAACTAAATCAATGCTCCCTATTAGCCAAGAAGGAGCTTCTTCTTCTTCTTCTTCTTCTTCTTCTTCTTCTTCTTCTTCTTCTTCTTCTTCTTCTTCTTCTTCTTCTTCTTCTTCTTCTTCCCCAAAGAATGTTCACTCCTTCTGCTCTATTTTTGTAATTAACTGCAGTCTTGTGATTGAGTAATTGAGTAATTTTTTAAGACATTCATTTTGTACAGTGCCTTATAATCTGATGAATAATCAATACCGTTAAAAAAAAAACAGAGCTTTAAAAAAAAAATCACTTTGATTTAAAGTTTGAATAGATTTTTCTCCGCGATAGGTTCAATTAAGCCACAGCAATATATTAATCAGATGTTGAATTACCCTGTTTCATGTTCTGGTCTAAATATATTGCCCTCAATAGATACAAGCAGATTATCAATATTCTAACATGATGATGAAGCACTGTGATAAATAATTATCGGAACGGCATATTATAAAAAAAAAAAGAAAATCAATTCTATTTGATAAAAAAAATGCAAACAAAAAGTTACACTGAAAAAGGGCAGCCCGAGGAGAACTACTAATACACACCATATATAAAATAAATAAGGTGTATCACAATACATGTCACAGCTTTGCCATTTCAGTTGTCAGATTGTGTAGGGCAAAACAAAGAACAACAGTCCATTTCAAAATAAGTTTCCAAGTTTGAATTATACCGAACGTTAATTCAGCTTTGAAGGTCACTTTTTGTATTATGGTACTATTGTTGGCTATTATTATTTTGTTGCTCAGGGTATAGACATGTCCATGATCTTACTTTGAAAATGGCATTGTACATTGTTTGGCAGTGGTGCCATATATTAAGCAAGGTTTGACAATGGTTAACTGTGGTAAATTGTGTACTGCATGTACTGTACTTGCACACCATTTAAGATGCTTTTTTGGGGGGTATATTTAATTATTTACCATGAACTAACTACTCTTCCAACGGTAAATAAAATCTCCATCTTTTATCCTAGATGCACCATCTATATGTTATACGCTGTTGTCAACGTTATAATTAACTTAAAACTGAATCACGATCGACTCAGAATAGAAGACTTCTCCACGCAATAGCACAGCTTACCTGTTGGTTTACTGGAAAGTTTCTGTTGATCTTCTTTATCTAGAATAAAGAGTTAAAATGTAACGTTTTTATCAACAGAGTAGAAGAGATAAACAGATTGTCACAATGTATAAATAGTTGTCTTTTGCAAGTTAGGCAAAATTGATTAAAAAGTAACATCATACAGTAGATCAATAGATGTTTATTTAACTTTCCACATTTTTTTTTTATAGGTTACCAACTCCCTATTAATCAAAAATATATATATATTGAAAATGAATCTGTCTGTTTCATCATATTTCAGCATGTAAATCTGCTTTTGTAATGGCAAGTGTCAGTAAAAGGTAATAGAAGTTGAAGTACTTAAAGTAAGGTACTGTATATTTCAACACAGCTCAGGTATATTGTACATTCTTACTTAAACAGTCACATCTCTTAGCATAATCAAAGTGTAGTGTGACACCCCCTGGGGGCAAGGGTGACGGAGCTGTGAGGGACCAGATCAATTATCAGTAACAGGAAGTAATGCCCTCCTTAACTGTGTTTGGGGCAGCTCTAGGACAGTAGATTGGGAATGCATGGGCATGCTACAGGTATGTTATGGTCATACAGAACAATGAAAGGGTTAATTTGGACATTTGGGCTTAGCTAAATGCAATGGGACGTAGACAGGAGATAAGGTGAACTCACTGGATGGGTTGAATAGTACCTGGTTGGTTGTTGGTGTGTGTTTTATGTATTATGGAGTTCCAGCTATATGAAAGCTAATAGCAATTTTGACATAATAAATGTGATCCCTACCTTTATTCACGGACACCAGCATTGCTTCAATATTAATTTCATACTGCATTGTAAGTGTTTATTATTTTAACTATGCAGTATCTATCCATGTAGTTAAAGATACACAATACAACACCAGACTATGTTAAATGATGGAGGATTTTAAAACGTTCACATTGTAATATTTGCATGGGCTACAGATCAAGATATAGCAGTGTTAATCTATTTGACAAGGAAATTATTCTAATTTATCCAGGCATATACATTGAAGACTTTATTAGTGTCTGTTTATAATAAAATGACTTAAGCAGAGAGGTTTGGAAAACAATGGTTCTTTATTTTGACAGCATTGGCGTGTGACTGTCTCTAGCCATGTGTCCAGCACATTGGCCAAGTCATTTACAGTAATTCAGTGTACTAAAAATTGGTTAAAATGTGAAGTTTTGTTTTGCCATTGTGAAAATGAGTACAAGCTGCACAGCAAATAAGTACTAGTATGACTAGCAGACTTCATGCTCCATGGGGAAAAGCACACATTTGGTAGTGTGAATAAGCATTCTGGAAAATTCTTTACTGCAAGGAGACCAGGAGACCTTTTAAAAATGGGCTTAGTTGCCCCAGAGGCCACTTAAAATTTTTGTTTTCAGCGTTGCATGTGTCTTCTGAAAACAGACCCCTTTCTGTTATTTTTGTGTATGCCTTTTTGTGTTTACTTTTTTTTTTTTTTATCTGTTGAGCTTTCCAGAAGGAGAATTTGGCCAGCGATGTAAAGGTGCAGTGTTACTGTCTGATATCAATGTTGTTTTGTATGCTGCTCTGCTATAGTAAAGCATGCTTATCTTAACATAATGACACTGTATGGTATGACTACCAGGGCCGGATTAACCTTTTGTGCGCCTGGCACCAAACAGATTTGTGGGCCACCATTTGTGGAACCACTGTAAAAGACAGGAGATCAACACAGACGCTATCTTTCACACATCACGTTTTTGAGTGGCGCTTAAGTATTTTTTCATCATTTTGTTAGTCACTAATTCTTCCAACAAACTTACTCTCCCACACAAAATAGGAAGTATTTTTAGTGTACGTTCAGAACACTCACTTTAAAAACCTTCAGGTCACATTCGTAACACTCTGCTTCTACGTTCAAAACAACACACTACGTACTCTCCCCCCCCCCCCCCCCCCCCCCCCCCCCCCCCCCCCCCCCCCCCCCCCCCCCCCCCCCCCCCCCCCCCCCCCCCCCCCCCCCCCCCCCCCCCCCCCCCCCCCCCCCCCCCCCCCCCCCCCCCCCCCCCCCCCCCCCCCCCCCCCCCCCCCCCCCCCCCCCCCCCCCCCCCCCCCCCCCCCCCCCCCCCCCCCCCCCCCCCCCCCCCCCCCCCCCCCCCCCCCCCCCCCCCCCCCCCCCCCCCCCCCCCCCCCCCCCCCCCCCCCCCCCCCCCCCCCCCCCCCCCCCCCCCCCCCCCCCCCCCCCCCCCCCCCCCCCCCCCCCCCCCCCCCCCCCCCCCCCCCCCCCCCCCCCCCCCCCCCCCCCCCCCCCCCCCCCCCCCCCCCCCCCCCCCCCCCCCCCCCCCCCCCCCCCCCCCCCCCCCCCCCCCCCCCCCCCCCCCCCCCCCCCCCCCCCCCCCCCCCCCCCCCCCCCCCCCCCCCCCCCCCCCCCCCCCCCCCCCCCCCCCCCCCCCCCCCCCCCCCCCCCCCCCCCCCCCCCCCCCCCCCCCCCCCCCCCCCCCCCCCCCCCCCCCCCCCCCCCCCCCCCCCCCCCCCCCCCCCCCCCCCCCCCCCCCCCCCCCCCCCCCCCCCCCCCCCCCCCCCCCCCCCCCCCCCCCCCCCCCCCCCCCCCCCCCCCCCCCCCCCCCCCCCCCCCCCCCCCCCCCCCCCCCCCCCCCCCCCCCCCCCCCCCCCCCCCCCCCCCCCCCCCCCCCCCCCCCCCCCCCCCCCCCCCCCCCCCCCCCCCCCCCCCCCCCCCCCCCCCCCCCCCCCCCCCCCCCCCCCCCCCCCCCCCCCCCCCCCCCCCCCCCCCCCCCCCCCCCCCCCCCCCCCCCCCCCCCCCCCCCCCCCCCCCCCCCCCCCCCCCCCCCCCCCCCCCCCCCCCCCCCCCCCCCCCCCCCCCCCCCCCCCCCCCCCCCCCCCCCCCCCCCCCCCCCCCCCCCCCCCCCCCCCCCCCCCCCCCCCCCCCCCCCCCCCCCCCCCCCCCCCCCCCCCCCCCCCCCCCCCCCCCCCCCCCCCCCCCCCCCCCCCCCCCCCCCCCCCCCCCCCCCCCCCCCCCCCCCCCCCCCCCCCCCCCCCCCCCCCCCCCCCCCCCCCCCCCCCCCCCCCCCCCCCCCCCCCCCCCCCCCCCCCCCCCCCCCCCCCCCCCCCCCCCCCCCCCCCCCCCCCCCCCCCCCCCCCCCCCCCCCCCCCCCCCCCCCCCCCCCCCCCCCCCCCCCCCCCCCCCCCCCCCCCCCCCCCCCCCCCCCCCCCCCCCCCCCCCCCCCCCCCCCCCCCCCCCCCCCCCCCCCCCCCCCCCCCCCCCCCCCCCCCCCCCCCCCCCCCCCCCCCCCCCCCCCCCCCCCCCCCCCCCCCCCCCCCCCCCCCCCCCCCCCCCCCCCCCCCCCCCCCCCCCCCCCCCCCCCCCCCCCCCCCCCCCCCCCCCCCCCCCCCCCCCCCCCCCCCCCCCCCCCCCCCCCCCCCCCCCCCCCCCCCCCCCCCCCCCCCCCCCCCCCCCCCCCCCCCCCCCCCCCCCCCCCCCCCCCCCCCCCCCCCCCCCCCCCCCCCCCCCCCCCCCCCCCCCCCCCCCCCCCCCCCCCCCCCCCCCCCCCCCCCCCCCCCCCCCCCCCCCCCCCCCCCCCCCCCCCCCCCCCCCCCCCCCCCTTCCCCCCCCCCCCCCCCCCCCCCCCCCCCCCCCCCCCCCCCCCCCCCCCCCCCCCCCCCCCCCAAAAAAAAAACTACTGCACCCAGAAACACATGCACACACACACACACTCACACACACACACACACACACAATAATACAGTAAATTGGAATCTATGGCTAACGGATGACATTCTTTCAAGCATGGGGCTTTGAGTTCTTTTGATCCAAAAACAACAATCATTTTCAAGGAATTACAAATGTTTTCACTATCAACATGTTCTGAATGTTATGTTGTTTCATAAAACTTTTTTTAATGAACAAAAAAAAAAGGTTAATTAATATTACAACAAATAGTAACATACTGATGTACATACTGGTAGAATGTGTCTATTTTGTGGCTCACCTTTGTCGTTTTTTTCGTGTACCTTGTGTTTGTACATTAGTTGGCCATCTGTAATGAAAAAACGCTGGTATTGTCTCCGAAAATTAGTCTTTCTTCCAATGTACCCTTTAAGTGCATCTGGGTATGTCCTGCTTGATACATAACTGAATATTTCTTGAAAGTTGGGCTCTCCTTTTCCAACAGGTCTACTCTGTTGAAACTGTGCACGTGGTTGGATTGTGATGTTGAACAGAATATCAACAATAAACCTGAGGCAGAATAGCATTCTTTTTAGTTAGCTATATAATAAATAGCGCTAACACTTATAGCCAAATACAGAATGCCACTCATATTTAGTCTCGTTTAGACAAATTTAGATCAGCAGTATTATTGCACACACGTTTTACACATGTTTAGAAGAAAATACATAGACAGCTAACAACAAAATACATTGATGAAATAAAACTAATAGGCTAAATGTATTATATGTAGCTGTTTTAGTTATTTAAGCAGTTATTATTAATAATAATATATAATAATAACATCTTTATTTTTACATAGTGCCTTTCATAGTGGACCACCATCACGAAGCGCTTTACAGAGGTAGGCTGTGAACGGTGCATTATATGCCCAGTCACTTACAATAGGACAGAATGGAGCACAAGGAGGTTAAATGACTTGCTCAGGGTCACACAGTGAGCCAGTCAATGGCAGAGCTGGGATTTTAACCTGTGACCTTCTGTTTACAAGCCCTGGACTTTAACCACTGGACCACTCTGCCGCCTATAAAAAATATGGTATATGTACATATTAGTATTAGTATTAAATGCTATGGGAAGGGAGTGTTCTGAATGTGAATTCAAAGAGTAGCAGCGTGTTTTGAACGTATGCTCATTACACTCTAGAGCGTTATCAACTTCAGTCGCTCTCTTTATCTGGTTTTCTGTCCTCTTTCTCTCACTTCCCTCAGCAGAGGTTCCGGGGGGGATCACAACAGTGGATAAAACACTTGGGTAGTGATTATAATGGTGATCGTCTCCTTTTCCCCCTCATAGTGCCTGTAGCCCTTGGGTGTGTTCGTAAACACAATCTCAGTGTCAGAGTGCACTCTGACCATTCGTAAACTCCTGGAGTGCTTGGTGCTGTCGTTCGAAAACTCATAGGAGATGAATTTCGGAGCACTCGGAGCACACTCTGGCCGCTCCAGCTTCAGAGCTGGATTCTCAGAGCACTCACTTTCAAAAAAGGCTAACGACTCGCTGTGGTGGATGCGGGTATGTGAAAAATACAATTAACAAGGGGTGGGGCTTGGCTGGAGATGCAGTACTGAGTGTACTTTTGCAATTCAGTGCATTTTAAACCTCTTTTACTCTGAAAAAAAAAAAAATTAAACACTGTGCATGTGAAAATAAATTGGACCCGACGCGCCTGACTAACGCTGAATAAATGGACCGCTAAGGGTTAAACAGTACTGATGCACCAAAAAAAAAAAATCAAAAATCAAAATCAAGAGCAGCAGTAATAATTACAGTAGTATTAGACTTAAGAAAAAAAAAAAAAAAAAAAAAAAAAATATATATATATATATAAAATATATATATATATATATATATAAAAAATATATAAAAAAAAAAATCAGTTATATCGTTTAAGAAAAAGCTATTAAATAGCACAACTGCATAATGATTATGGTATTAACTGTTTTAGATCATTCATAAACTAAAGAGAAAATTCATGCTCTAAGCACTCCGAAGAGATTTATCGCACACTTTTTCAGAGCATCAGATTGAGTTTATGAACGCACCCCTTATATACTGCCCGCCCTCCCCCTCGCTTCTGAGAATCCGGTTGGCGGAGACCTCTCGGTAGCCTTCGCCTCTCACCCAATCAACGCTCCTGCCACCGGTCCATCACAGAGTTCCTCCGATAGATCTTAAAGGGGCCACAAGCCCTCTCGAGGTTGTTTCAATATAAAAACCATTTTCTATTGAAATGTATCGCGATGTGTACACTTAAACATATTTAGGTCGTTGTGGACCCATTCCGAGTGTGGGCCTGGTGCTGTAGCACCATTGGCTCCATTATAAATCCAGCCCTGAGGATTACTTTGTATCTTTACATGGGTTCAAAATCATTCAACATGGATACACTTTAGATGAACCTAATCTGTTTGGACAAGTGCCCAATGCAAACAAATAATAATAAAAAAAAAAATAAACAATTTACCTGAAAAATGTCTATATATTGTATACAACAAAAATTTTTTATATATTGTTCTGGCAGGGTGGGATAGATTTTTGGGCATGCAAATACAGTATGTCATGTTGAAATGCAGTTCAAAAGAGCAATGCAATGTATACAATGTATCAAAAATCATAATCCAGGATTTGAAATGAAAACCCAAAACCTAAATAAATATTGTCTGTTACATAATACTGATTTAAGGATATATTTAAAAAGTATAATCTTGAGTTTAAATTGGACATAATGTAATAATTACACAGTGTTTTTTGTTTCACTTTGTAATGATTTAAAATAAAACAGAATGGCTATTTTGTTACTGCTAAACATTAAAAGAAACAGATCTAAATATAGCTGTCTGAAAATGTCTAAGTTTTAATAAAATCCTGATACGGTGCAGAAAATTCTCAACATAAGTACTGCAGGATTGTTGCTGCATGGGCTTAACTTGTCTTTATCCTCTAGCTCAGCTGAAGTACACTGTACTTACATTGTGCTTTGTGAGACTGGAAATATGAGTTGATATTGCTTGTAGCCAGTCAAAGCAGTCCTCTGCAGTCAGGCACTGAATTATTCCACTGCATACCCCATCCACCGCAATTACCTGAAATGCATTTTGCCTAGAGACATGTCACCACAGTTTAGATTAGAAGCCAGTTTAATCAGATGTTTCATTTTATAATAATTGTAAAATTGTACTCGACATTAAGGTCGGATACTAAAGCTTGCAAATAAAGCAAATAACTAAATTGATTTGTTAAATGCAGAAGTTTTGGAACCATGTACATAACATTTTAGCTGCCTGTAAACAGTGCTGGTGCATATTATACCAATAAAGTAAGTATTTCCATTAAAAAATGACCATGCCTAACAACAGTTGCTTTTTTTGTTAAATAAATGTTTAAAAAATAGTGTGTCATGCATGGGGTGTGAGTTTTATCTACTTGTTTAACACTGGTTTAGATATGACTGGTTAAAATGTATGTAATTAAAATGTAATTGTTTGGAATGCCTTTGGTACAATCCATTAAAGCAAAAGTCCAATATTTTTCCTTACCTGCAAAGGTCTGAGCCTGGTATATACTGTGACAGGCGTGAATGAAGCAGGGGGATTAATCGCAAATCAACCCATCTCTTCTCCCACCTCAAGCCTGGTGACGTAGGCCATGAGGAGCAAGATAGTGTATCCTAAAAACATTAAATATTTACAGCTTTCACCCATTATCCATTTGACATAAGCTGGTACCAGTGTTTCCATCTATAGATACAGTTTTTTGTTAAAAGTACATAAAACAACATAGAATATAATTGCTTCTCATTGAAGTAAGCAGTTTTCATAGTAGATTCAACAGTAACATCTGCTTCTTTTGCCACTACCAGTAGCTTTGTATCATTAAATTTACTCTTTAGCGGAGGTATTCCACTCACCAAACCATATATTTTCAAGTGATTTGCAAAGGTTTCAGATTTCTAGTTAAAGGTATTGCAAATTCTGCTAGATAAGTGAAGTAAAGTATATGCATGGTGATAAAATGTGTCAATATACTACTCATTTTGAGATCCAAAAATAAGTACAAAGAATCTGCCTGAAATAATGAATACCAATATGGTTCCCTTGGGGTTAAAATTCAATCTGGCTATTCTGGCACCTGGTGTATAGTACAATAAATGTATTACTGATGTGGCCCAGTTCAGAAAATAACATTATTTTAATCTTTTAACAACTGTCAGAGGATCTGGATTAGATTTTTCCTGGATTTGACTGCGAATACTGCAGATGAAATGAAATCAATATTTCAAAGCAGTGCTTCTTTTCTAGAATAAAATCTGTATTAAAACATTTAAACTTTAAAGTCTTAAAATTGTATCTCCTTCGACAACTGAGACAATATTTGCTGACTGTGATCTACACAAATCTATGTTTTGGCTATTTAAGTACACTTTAAACCTGTTGACCATAGTAGTTTTTTATATTTAGATTTAACTTGTATAGTTTGTCAATTCTGCATATAATTGACTAGAATAGGTATGGTTCTACAATGTACCATAGAAGGATCAAGCTAACACATTTTCGGAAAACTACAGGGAGACTCGTGTGTATTAGTAGTTGGTAGTAATGGTTCATTAGTAATGCGTTATTTGGAAGTGGGTGTAGCTAATAAAGTGTCAATAACTTCAGAAAATGCATCCTGCGTAACCCCCTGTGCTCTGTTCAGGTCGATACGATATTCACTGTTTGGTTTCTTGTGCATATTAGTTTATGTCTTGTCAGCCACTGGTAACTTGACTTGACCACACAAGGCATTATCAGTTACATGTCACACTGGTCCTTGACTTCTTTGACTTTGGAGACACACATTCATGCTCTTTTAAAACTCTTATACTCATATTAAGGCTTCTACTGAACTAATATCATTGACGTCGATTATATATTATTGATGCGTACTGTATTGTTGGGGTGGTAGTTAAGATGCAACCCACTGTCACAGAGAGGTGAAGATGTTCCACTGCTTTGGTCACTGGGAACACCTGTAGAAAACCAAAATGTTTCAATGCATTTTTAGGAATACTGTTTAAGATACAGCAAAATCAGTTTTTGTTTTTTGTTAATTGCAATTATTCATAATATATGTCAGTCAGTTTAAACTGCAGTTCATATTGATTATAGGCCACAGGAGGAACTAAAGATACAAATAATAAAAATAAAAAAAAACCTAAATTATGTTTGTAGACTATATGAATCCTTAGCCACTTGATTTGTTTAGGCAATTTACCTATGTTGGCTAAATACAAATGTACAGTGGCTTAAGTGTATACAGTAAATTGATGGTTAAATATCGAAGTGAATTGACATAACAAGGTTGAATTAGTATACCGTGTTGGGAATCTGAGGTAGTTAATATTATTGTTTTAGCATGAGATATGTTAGTTCTATGACTATGCATTAAGTACAATTTGCTTGTTGTTTAAACAGTTTGTGTGTGTTATAAAATAATAAATATATTCCTACAGGTGTTTAAGCTACACTGACCATCCACCCCTCAGCCACGTGCACTTTCAAAGATACTAGTGACCGTTTATATGATGGTCCAGCCAAATGCAACCAGCAGGTTACTATGCTCCCCAGACTAAGACTTATCACTGTCACAGAGTCTACTTATTTTTAATTGAAAATACAGATAGCAGATACATACAGTCAGAATAAATGTAAATTAAAATAAAGGGAAATGCTGTTAATTTGATGATAAAGATGATAATTTTGTAGACGTACATGCACAATCTTCACTGAGAGGCAGTTTAAGGAAAGCCGGTGTTTTTTTCAGAAATGAAACAGTAAGGGTTACTTCCTCTCCTGCATTCCTCAAGACTTGTACCTGTAATATAGATTAAACAAGACACTTAACAAACATTTCTTGCATAAAATTATTTCTCAACTGTTGTATTAAGACCCAATGGTTTTGAATACCACATATACTAACTGAAATTATGTTTTTTATTGGTCAACACAGAAAGAAAACCTCTGGCCTGTTACTATATGACAGGGATGGTGAATTTTTGATACTTCCTCGCTGCCCTTTCTAGGAATTCTTTCTTTTCACTCTTGTTAAAATCTGCTATATTTTTGTGGTTGGTGTGGAAATGGTATTTTACACTTGAGGTTTTATAAACAACACTTTCATTACAAATAACACACAATGCTTTCCCTTTTTCAGTCAACCATTCCAAATGTCCTTGTCCAACCCTCCTGGAAGGATCTACCACTCTCTGTCTGAAGTTTAGCTTTTTTGCTTGTGCTCATTTTCTTAAACTTCACTTCCCTTTTCAGTTAACTGACGAGAATGTTTTTTCCAGAAGCACGGTGAAATAAGTTGTCTTCCTATCTCACCAGGACAATTCTCTATACAGCAGCAGCTTGCAGCATGAACAGCTACCCCACTATTGGAGATATTTTCTGGGTGCCGTACCTAACAAAAAATGGCCACAGTTATTATGGCCCACCATATTTTGCCTCCCTCCAATCATAACTGCCAGGTCAAACATACACTCCTCTCTCTGTCTTCAACCCACTCCTCTTCCCCTTTATACTTTGCTGGGCACTTAATACTGGTCTCCCCTCACCTCCCATGCCCACTCGTCCTTGAGTACTCGTAATCTGTTCTAAGTAATTCCCTTACATTCCTCACTCCCTGTCCCTTAGTACACTGCTCATTCTAATCTACACTCACATGCTATTCTTGCTGGAGCCAGCTGGAGACTGCAGCCAGAGAGCGTGGCTATGGTACACGGCAGTGGGAGACTACTGCTTTGTGGACCAGTAGGGAGGCAAAGAGAAGCAGCAAGACTAATCAAATTCAGACAAAAATTATATATATAAAAAAAAATACCTAAATTATGTTTGTAGACTATATGAATCCTTAACCACTTGATTTGTTTAGGTGATTTACCTATGCTGACTAAATACAAATGTACAGTGGCTTAAGTCTATACAGTAAATAGATGGTTAAATATCGATGTGAATTGACATAACAAGGTTGAATTAGTATACCATATATAGCATTAAAAAGAGAAGCTAATTTAGGTGATATTCTAGTTCACAGTAAACATAAAAGAATAATTGACAGAATAGGTTCTACAAATACTTGCACGAGTACATGTAAAGTTTGTAAATACATAGACAAAAGTAGAAATATAATTAAACATAAGAACACCACATAGCCACTAAAAACTAATACCTACTGTAAAAATAGCAATGTTTATGGAATAGCCTGTGAAAAATGTGATGAAATAAAATATGTTGGAGAGACTGGAACAACTTTATATAAAATAATTCAGAACCACCTTTCATTAATTAGAAATAAAAAAATGAATGAACCAATAGTACAGCACTTCACCAGTCAAGGACATGACATAAATGATGTAAAGTTTGTAGTATTAGAACAAGTAAAATTAGATAATGTGACATATAGAAGAATAAAAGAAAGTAAATGGATAAATAGACTGAACACAATTATGAACTAATTAATTCCAATATATATATATATATATATATATATATATATATATATATATATATATATATATATATATATATATATATAAGTTAAAAATAATTAAATAAACAAAATTAATTCAAAAGTTGTGCATGCTGATGCGCTGGGGAGACCATATCAAGGCTGATCCTCAGAGCCAGCATTGCATGATAATATAAATATAAGTTTATATAAAATAATGTTAATTAGAATTAATATAGATTTAAAGATATAAGTAAAAGTGATGTCACATATAGAACACCATTACATCATGTAGGAATAAATCATGGATTTGAATATAAACAATAACAAGTAGTTGTCATGCCGTCAAACACCTATAAATACCTCCAATGTTTTGGTTCAAACACAGGTTCCCTTGAGAAAGATATGTACAACATATCGAAATGTTGGGCAGCTGGCTCTTTGAGCTATATATATATTAATAGATATATATATAATATAATATAATATATATATTATATATATATATATTCTTCTTTCATCCCATTTCATCCCAACTCCATTGCTGCTCACAGATTATATTACATTTTATTGGAAATTTACAGACATAAAAAAGCAATAGTGTTACTACACCTCACAGGACACATCAACCTTTTCATATATTCCTCTTTATTTCATGAAAATCTTTAATTCTTATTCAAGTAAAATCAATCAATCTTAATTTTATATAGCACCATCTCAAAGAGCTTCACAGCATAGTAAAAGAAAAACAGTGCATCACACAATAAATACATACAGTAGTTTGAATATTATATTGCTGAACTACAGTAAAATGCATAAATCACATGTCATCACGTATTAAGTTTGAGAATTATAATTCTAAACTACAATAGATGAAACAATCACAATGCATCATACAATAAGTATAAGAGGTTTGCTCATTTTGGCGCTGCACCAGTAACCCTCTTTTTCAACTGTTCTCTATTTACTTACATAAAAAAATATACTTTTACATTTTGTAAACTAACTATTTAAAAGACTAGTAGCAGATAATATACTTTGTACGGCATTGTTTTTTTTTTCTTTTCTTTTTGAAAAAGATTGCTGTGGTGTCAAACTGCCTTGAAAAAAAGGAGTACCCACAAATGTACTCCAGAAGCATAATTTATTTTGAGACATTTGTTTTTTTGAGGATTTACAACCTGCTTTTCCCCACTGTGCATCTGTAGCAGGGCAGCAGGAGAGAGCCCTGCACATTATTAAGAAGAGGCAGGACAAAGCTCTGCTTGTATATATGTTTCTGTTGTTATTATTATATTTATATTATTATTATTATTATTATTATTATTATTATTAATGATGTGTAGATATGACAGCGAGGACCGTGTTGTTGTTCGTTTGTATTTATTTAAAAATGTATTGATGGCTGTCACAAAGACGGCTGGAGTGGGTGATGTCAGACCAGAAACAGGAAAATAAACAGAGGTGGAGTTTGGTTGAGCTCAGCATTTAATAAATAAACAAAACAGAAAATAAACGGTGGTAACAAACAGAAACACAAGGACACGGCACATGCAGCCAAAACAAAGAGACAAACAAAACGGACTAATACTTAACAAAAATATGGTGAGTAGATATTTTACTAACATTATTATGATCACCATTACTACCTCAGTCTCCTATCCTGTTCTCCACTCACCGAACACAAAACCGCGAGTGGGTGAAAACATGCTGCTTTTATGCAACTGTACCAAGACTCGATTGCTAATCAATCATTCAATTGGAGTATCGGTACAACTGCACGTGAATTAATAAAGTGCAATTCCCCGTGCTCACATATTACTTTTTACTTGCATGTGAAGTGCTGTGCAATCCTCGTGTTACACAGACCCGTTTATATCCTGTGTACCAATGACTATACACCAACATTTAACACACCACAAGCAACATATAACAGATAATATACACAGGGGCGGGCACTTTGTCACAATGGCGTATTGTGTTGTTTTGTTATTGTTTTGTTTTTGTTTGGGTGTGTTCTGGCAGAGGCAAGGTTGGTAGCTTATCCTCTGCCAGTAATAATTAAAAGCCTCGTGCAGAGGTGGCCATCTCCCAAATTAATTAAGTGATTAATTTGTTGCTAAACTGAGAGAACATGGGAGAGCGAGAGCAGGTTCAAAATTAAACTAAAACTCAAGGGCGCTGGAACTAGGGGTGCTGGGGGTGCGGTAGCACCCCCTGGCATTGCATGGCTTCCATCATATACAGGGGTTACAGTTGTGTTCAATGGCTTTCAGCACCCCCACTTTAAAAATCGTTCCAGTGCCATTGCTAAAACTTATAGGTTCCGTGAACTACTGCCCACCCTGACCTCAGGGTTGAATTTTTGTGTTAGTGATTTTTGTTTGTGTTTAAACTTTCATTTTTGCTTGGTAGGCAGTGTTTTTTGCTTATATATTTTATTTATTTTTGTGTTTAAATAAACACGGCGCCTCCGCTCCTTTGCCCTGCAGTACTGACTGTGTGTTTTTGTTCCTACATTCTGGCCTGACGTCACCACAAAGCTATTCTGTCACAGCATCAAACATAGTTTGAGATACGACTATGTGACAGAAATATATTTTCAGTATTTATGACAAGGCAAAGGTTTGACAATCAAAACAGAGAGGGACCTTTGATTTAAGTTCAATGCAAAAATACACGTGTTGCCACCAGTGACACCTGCAGAAAGACACACGAGAAAAATTGTACATCTTTTTAGAAAAGACATAAGATGAAAGAACCTAGATTATGTAATTCCGACCTATTTTAGGCTCACAGACCCTCTACCCTGTGTGTGAAGTGTGAAAGATTGTGGCCATTTCTCCATTTAGTACAGGACATGACGGTCAGCAAAATATCATGAGCATCAGCCTAATGACCCCTTCCTCCCTGCGTGCCCCGTTGACACATCCACTGCTAACCACAATTACATTAGATCCTCCATGGGCCAGACTTACTGTTTTTGATCAGCCTCCTGGTCCCAGAGTGCCTGAATAAAGCAGCTCAGCAGCATAAACAGCAAACGATTAGATAATAATGGCTACAGTTAGCACAATTCAATTACTAGGGGCCGGGGCCGTCCATGCAAATAAAACTGACTGGCTTTCCATACTGCCTCTCAGCTCTGTGAGGACCATACTGTACCATTATCAAGTTGCATGCAGATTATTACACTACCATGTTTTCTTAGCAACATCTGCCTTCTTTTTAAACCTAGTTTTTATTGACCAAGCCAGCTTCCTTTTTTAGACCCAGGAACTCAGGAGCAGATGTCAGTGAGCTACTGGACAAAAGCCAGCCCTGCAGATGTCCGCTCTGAGCTCACTGGGTGCCTGGCCAGCAGGGTTCGCTGTAGTGCAATAAGGAGAAGCTGTCCCTGCTGGTTTGTATCCCTAACCCATGGGAGCACCAGAGCCAGTGCAACGCTCCCTTCAGATTTCCCAGAGAAGACCGGCAACTCCGCACAGCTAGGATGCAATCCTGCACTGTATGACTCACCCTGCACACCATGCTGATGTGCTTTTACCAGCAGAGCCACTCAAGGACCCACCTTGTTTGTATTTTTGAAAAAGCAAACAAGTTGTTCAAACAATACCATTGGGCTCATCCCCTGCTGTCTAAAGGTCAGCTTCAACATTTAATATCTGTTACTTTCACTGTACCTTTAAACCCTTAGTCAGGAAGCATGTGGTAAAACTCCAAATAACAAAGACAAACAGACAAACATTTCAGCCAGTGCCTTCATTTTGTGGCATTGTTTGACATATGGACTTTTCATAGTTTTACCAGGATCCAGAAAAATCTAAATTATAGTTTGAAAAATATATTAATTGGGGATTAACTAAGACAGAAATAAAGTTGAATATGATGTCAAGCAGTGTACATGCTTAATTAAGATCCAACAGGGATTTATCATGGATTGACTGTACCCCTTGGTTTTAAATAGATGTTGAATTGACGAGAAGCACCTAAAATCCAATTTTCCTAGAAGAAACCAAAAGAAGACAATAATGGGTTGGAGAAATATAATATTAGATACATTAGATAAACTAGGAATAGAATATTATGATGTTGAAGTTCAAGTAGTAAGTTCTTTCTATGAAGCTCTATATCAAGAGCTCATACAACACACACACACACACATATATATATATATATATATATATATATATATATATATATATATATATATATATATATATATATAGAGAGAGAGAGAGAGAGAGAGAGAGAGAGAGAGAGAGAGAGAGAGAGAGAGACATACACACAGTGCAGTCCGCTTATAAAAATCACATCCGTTCCCAGTGTTTTGATTCTTATTAGTAGATGATTCTTAAAAATGGACCGATATAAGTAGTGTGGTGCAGAATCAAACTTAGTATGAGAATGATAATAGCTTTGTGATGGGGTATAGAGGCTTAAGGATGCAGAAGTAACAAAAGTAAACTAAAACTCTAGTAAGAGATCTACTGTTTGTTCCACACAAAGTATTGTTAGTTAGTACTCCAGCTAAGAGCTAGGTTTATTTGGTTCGTTTTATTAGCAGTTGTTTCACCACCGCAGTTTAAGAAAAATAAAACCAAAACCAGTTTAAAACTGTAAATCAAGACTCCAGCCTGATAATTTACACTGCCCTCGGCCATTCTGTCGTACTGCAATTAGCAAAAGCGAGCCATCAGCAGTTTAAATACAGTATACAGATGTCAATGGTGCTCAATCACTAAACAAGTCCTTGTGGATAAGTAGCTTGTTATATGATCACGGTTATACTTATTCAAGACTTCAGAATCCTATTTTACTACAGTATACTTGAGAAGCGATTGTCTCATGAGGGTGCCTAGTTTGACTGCCGTGCGGTATTACGTGTAATGGCCTTTGAATTAAAATGACATCACAATACAGTATTTTACTGTTGGAACTACTACTGCATTTAAGCATCTATGGATTACTTATTTTCTAAATGGAGATGCAAAGCTCTGCAATCCCCCCGCCCCTTCCTCCTCCTCCTCACCACACTGCAATCCCACTCTCTCTACATGCATATCACATAATAACACTGCTGTACTCAGTGAATGTGCATTCACTTTATTGAAACACATTTACATTAACAGAGAACACAAAAAAACATACCAGCACAATCCAGTGGCGCAGTCACGTTTGATTATAAACAATGCAATGTTTCCTGCATCATTGCTTGGAACAGCTTTGTCGCAGTGGTTTGGGGCTTCCTGGGCAATCACAAAGCCGAAAACTATGTGGAGCTGGTTGAGACTCTGGTGAAGAACTACGGCACAATGGGCTGTAGGATGTCCCTCAAAGTCCATATCCTTGATGTTCATCTTGATAAATTCAAGGAGAACATGGGAGCGTACTCGGAGGAGCAAGGCGAGCGCTTCCACCAGGATATACTGGACTTTGAATGCCGCTACCAAGGACAGTATAACGAGAACATGATGGGAGACTACATTTGGGGGCTGATTCATGAAAGTGATTTACAGTATAATCGTAAATCTCGAAAAACTACTCACTTCTAAATGTTTTGTAGTAATTTTTGTATTACTTTAGTATAAAAACATGTTAATTTGGATTCATATGTTGTTTTTTTCTGACTTTATGTGAACGAAAAGACACAAATTCGCCTGTTTTCTCATTGGAAATAGGTAAATTTCAAAATATCACTGTCCTGGTCACAAAAGCAAAGTTTGTGGGGAATAATAGCCATTTTCTATACTTTTGAGGCATAAGCAATTAGGAAATAACACTTACTACCCAGGAACAAAAATTGTGTTACATAGTGTAGTCAATAGATATGACATGTGTGTGTATGTCTGTGTGTGTCATTAGACTGCCGTTTGAGTCATATTTGTATGTATGTTGAACATTTCTTTTTAGACTTTAGTTAGTAGTTTTATCATGCAGTTAAACTTCAGTAAATGGTCAATTGCATATTAATTATTTTATTTATTTTAACCATTGTTGTTTTAAACTGCTCTTTTAACTGCAAAAAATAGCATGACACCAAATTATAAATATTATGTTAAATATATCATTATAAAGTTGCAATTGTGTAACAATTTACACAAGTTTAAATTAGATTAATGTATTAATAAATTTAAAAAGCTTAACAATGTATTATTTATATATAAATAATCACATTATCAGCTTTTTCAGTGGCAAATGCATTGAGCCAATCATGTTCTTTACAAATTCTTAACACATAAAATATTGTTATGGTGACTTTTGACCCCTAAACAAATACTATAACACATATTGCAAAACTGAAATTGTTACAATTTCTTAACAGACAGATAAAACTGCTTTTAAACATGCTATAAGATGTTAGGTTTTGATACATTATTAACAAAACCTGTGCATATAAAAATGACCCCTATCCATTTTATTGCTCAGACCTAGTGTAGGTGCCACGCCTTCCAGACAGTTCTGACAAAGGGAGAGATGTGTTTTTAGGTGCAGGCTGTTGAGATAAAAGAAAAACTAACTTTCAATTTAAAAACACAGCCAAGCTTGGAGTGAAACTTTTCTTTAGATAATTATATATATCCCTATATGGTTGATGTAGTTTTGAATCTGAGGATGAATGTGTTGTGATTCATATCCCTGTGACATATCTCAATCTGTAATAATTATACCTGATATTTGCATTAATCAGAGATGCCCAAGTGGAACGTGTGCTAATGTCCTGTTCGTGCATGACTTCCTTTCTCAATTGGTCTTTTATTACTTGTTGATTCAGTAAGCCATTGTCATTTCACAATGTTCTTTGTGCTATAAGTAATGCTTCACATATTTTAAATTCCCAGGGGATTCTCTTAGCTGGAGAATGTATTACTGATTTTGTTCCGATATGACCTAAAGAGTAGGATGTTTTTCACTTTCACCTTGCCCCAAAGCCACATGACAGGGTTCTTGTGAAGCTTGAGTTTGTTTTGTGAAAGTCTGTTGAAAGCTGAAGGATAGTTATTTTTGCCTGTTGCTGGGGACCACTTGATGACTGCGAACATGCTATTCTGGCAGATTTTCAAGTGCTTTACTGACCTTTTCTAAAGCTGTGTGTGCACTGCAAAAGCTTTTTATATTAGCATCTGCATATGACAAATATCAATTGTGTTCAAAACTGTCAAACTATATAAAATCTTCCAAGATGTATTTCTTAGAGATTCAGTCTAGAGATAAAGTTGATTGTCCATTGCACATGAAAGATTTAGCTGCACTCTGCAATTTTAGCACTACAGTATTGGCTGCTGAGACTTGCAGTATATACAGCATTAATTGCCTTATTTTTAACTGCTCTTTCCTTGTTCCCTTGTGCTGAGTATTTATGGGATCCCAGTGGAATAATGTGTTGGTTTCATATACTGGTCTTGCAAAAGGTGACTTACAGTACAATTTCATACAAATGCAATTCTTTGCATTATTATAATTAAATGTGTATATTACTATACTCCAAATACCAATTTCTTTTAAAATAGTGTGGGAGTAAATATGTTTTTAGAGCATTTTAGGCTTTAAGAATACATGATTTCTGTGTTGTGAGTTTGAACCTGTGAAGGTTAAGCAAGGTCAGTATTGAAAAGCTCTTGCATAGAAAAGAAAATGCTTTTCCTGGTAGAAGAATGTTCAATTATCCTTATATATATATATATATATATATATATATATATATATATATATATATATATAGTGGCTCTCAAATTTATTCCCCCCCCCCCCCCCCCCTTGGACTTTTCCACATTTTATTGTGTTACAACATGGAATCAAAATGGATTTAATTAGGAGTTTTTGCCACTGATCAACACAAAAAAAGCCCATAATGTCAAAGTGAAAAATAAAATCTACAAATTGTTCTAAATGAATTACAAATATAAAACAGAAAATAATTGATTGCATAAGTATTCACCCCTTTTGCTATGACACACCTAAATAAGCTCTGGTGCAACCAATTGTCTTTAGAAGTCACATAATTAGTTGAATGGAGTTCACCTCTGTGCAATTAAGATGTTTCACATGATTTCAGGTTAAATACATCTGTCTCTGGGAGGTCCCACAGTTGGTTAGTACATTTTCTAACAGAAACTACATCATGAAGATGAAGGAACATTCAAAGCAAATCTAGAATAAGAACATTTCCAAGGCACTGAATATCCCTTGGTGCACAATAAAGTCCATTATTAAGAAAAAGAGAGAATATGGCACAAGTGTGAAACTGTCTGGAACAGGCCGTCCTGAAAAACCTAGTATCCGGGTGAGAAGGCCACTAGTCAGGGAGGCCACCAAGAGGCCTATGGCAACTGTAAGGGAGTTACAGTCTTCCACGACTGAGCTGGGAGACACTGTGCATACGGCAACAATAGCCCAGGTGCTTCACAAAACTGGCCTTTATGGGAGCCATTGTTGAAAAAAACTCATATGAAATCTCCACTAGAGTTTGCCAGAAGGCAAGTGGGAGACTCAAAATAGATATTTTTCCTCAACGCTAAGTGCTATGTTTGGTACAAGCCTAACATGAACATCATCCTGAGAACACCATCCCTACCGTGAAGCATCATGCAAAGGGGATGCTTCTCTGTGTCAGGGCCTGGAAAGCTCGTGAAGACAGAGGGCAAAATGGATGCAGCAAAGTACAGAGGAAAACCTGCTAAAGTCTGCAAGAGACCTGGGACTTGGGAGAAGATCTATCTTCCAGCAGGACAATGACCCCAAACATACAGCCAAAGCCACACTGGAGTGGCTTAAAAACTAAAAGGTCAATGTCCTGGAGTGGCCCAGTCAAAGCCCGGACCTCAATCCAATTGAGAATATGTGGAAAGGGTTGAAAATTGTTGTTCACCAAAGGTCCCCATCCAACTTGATGGCGCTTGAGCAATTTTGCAAATAAGAATGGGCAAAAATTGTAGTGTCCAGATGTCCAAAGCTGGTAGAGACTTATCCAAATAGACTCATGGCTGTAATTGCTGTCAAAGGTGCCTCTACCAAATATTGACTCAAGGGGGTGAACACTTATGCAATCAATTATTTTCTGTTTTGTATTTGTAATTAATTTAGAACAATATGTAGATTATATTTTTCACTTTGACATTATGGACTTTTTTTGTGTTGATCAGTGGCAAAAACTCCTAATTAAATCCATTTTGATTCCATGTTGTAACACAATAAAATGTGGAAAAGTCCAAGGGGGTGAATACTTTTGAGAACCTCTGTATAATTATAAGAAAACATTTTTTGCAATTATTTTTTGTCATTTCTCAAAAAAATTTCTAACTGAATTATGTTTATTAAAATAAATACATTTTTGACTCTGCCAGATGCTCAAAAACATGGGCTAGTTTATTATAGCCTGTTTTTGCCATTCCTAGAAAATTGATAATATTTTTGGAGTAGCACTTGAAAGTATATGAAGAGGAATAATTTTCTACTTAGTTATACCAATATATTGTGTAATAAATCTTTCTGAGTGAGTTAAACGGGCAATACAAGTCTCACGTTTAACACCACAAACAAGCTATATTGGCCAAATACATTTTTCAGTACATGTATATTTTGGACGCAGTTTTTGGTCACAGGGTTAGGATCTAACAATAGGCACAAAGGCAAAATCAGACTTGTAAAATTACTTTGGTATTGTGTTTTGTCATGAGTTTGTGCTACCGCCAGGTGTTGGCCAAAAATTCGGGAAGTGGTCGCATTTTCATGTTAAACTGAGTGAT
Source organism: Polyodon spathula (assembly GCF_017654505.1). NCBI lineage: Eukaryota > Metazoa > Chordata > Actinopteri > Acipenseriformes > Polyodontidae > Polyodon > Polyodon spathula. The sequence continues at coordinate 27,912,913 of NC_054537.1, read as the reverse complement.
TTTAAAGTCGTATAGTTTTGCCTTAGCATTTCAAATTAATCTCCTCCAAGCAGGTTTTATCAAAGAGCAAAGGGTACTGAAAACACAATAAGGAACTTGTGAGGGACACAACTAAGGGGAAAACATAGAGTAAAATAACAAGTATACCACCCACTCGATATATCGCGGGTGTTGGGGTCCAATACAAATCCGCTATATATGAGGGCTGTGGTATAGTGAGAGACCTATAGAAAAACAAATAGACTAACTAATAACTAACATTAGATTGTAATAGTAACAATCCAACTACAAACTGTTGACTATACTTTTAGTTATTGACTTGTACTGTCTAATTTGACGGCTTAAATAACAAAAGTTAACAAATGTACGTTATACAGAATTAACTCTGTGAACAAACACAATAATAAACAACTTACAGTTTCACACAGAAATCAAGCATTGTCGATTGTTTCGCATGAAAAACACAAGCTTTGAAAGTTCTGCTGACAGGCTTGTTATCCAGAATAACCTGAGCTTTAAATCCAAGATTGCTTTTACATTCTAGTACAACAATAGGTAGTGTGTCAAGAATGTAAAAAAAAGACAAATAACAAATGCTGCTAGATTTTTTTTATTTTTAATCTACCCTTTGGTTGTAGTACCTGTGATGGATGATAATACAGATGACAACTCACTGTATAGACGTCTAATTTGCACTGATTTTCTGTTCATAAATGTCCTTCAAGTTAGCCAAAGTCTGGATACTAACAACAAATTCACAACTAGTGAAAAGCTGTAACCCTAGCATTTTTTTATTCTTTGAATTAAATACTATTATTCCTTATTGGCCTGATTTGGATAAAGTATTGGAAGTTAGTTTTAAATAGGGTAGGTTTTAAAAAATGACATCTAGCCAAAAACGCAATAACAACCTTATTTGCATCTGCTGACTCATCAGCAATTGCCCAGTCCAACTTATTTAAAGAATGCCTGCCAAGAAAAATAGTGCCTAACAAGAAACTATAACGGTATGCTCCATCAGCATTTTCCATGAAGAAAACTAAAAAAAGGGTCTACTCTCAGAAATCTCCTCCTAGCTTCAAGCTACATTCTTTACTGCTTGGTGATGCAGTGTAACCACATTGTTTATGCCGCAAACCCAGTACGAGCTATGCATCTCTATGAGAATCCTCCCTTAAGTTTGCAATACAATATTATGTATATTTTTTTCAATACAAAAATATGTATTTATCCTGTTGATTCTGTCTGGTACTGCTTTATACTTAGTCAGCACTGTTGCCCTTTCAGGCAGATGCTTATCATTTAATGTATGATAGAAATAGTTGAATTCTGTGACATTTACACTGGCCCTGAACAGAATTTAAGTAGTTGATCGTCTCGTTCTATACTCATTTCTACCATTTAACTTAGTGACAGTTCATGATGTTATCAGCAGGTGAATGGTTAGTTAATCTGCTGTGCCACATCTTCTGTTCTTGAATAAAATGGGAACAGCCATGCTTCCACAAGAGTAATACTAAACAGTGTTTTTTGTAACAAAAAAGAATGATAACAAGATGATATATGAATGAATTCCAATATGTTTAAATCATAATATATTATATCTACAGTGCAGTATAGAAGAAACAACACACATACAGTGCCAAGAAAGTTTGTGAACCCCAATGATAATTATGGAAATTCCTTAGTTTTACCATGATAGCTTTCTTGAATCAAAACCAGTGTTTCCATAAATATCCAATAGGGTTTATATTAACCAATTACATATCTTTTGAAACAAAATGATGTATGAATTAGATAAACAATGAGTAATTAAGATTCAGGGTATGTGAAAAAGTGTGAACCCCTGGTTTTATCAGCTCAATTAAGGGGATAACTAAAATCAAGTGTTTAAATAATTAGGTAGATCTTCAGGGGTGAGTTTGAGAGGGCCCGCCCTATATAAAGATCAGAAACTTTGTGAGTTTGGTCTTCACCACACAGGTGTGTGGAATACGTCATGCCACAAATCTCTGAGGGCCTCAGAAAAACAGTTATTGATGATCATCAGTCTAGAAAGGGTTACAAAACCATTTCAAAGGATTTGGAGCTCCACCAATCCACTGTCAGACAGTCTATAAATGGAAAAAGTTCAAGATCACAGTCACTCTACCCAGGAGCGGTCGTCCTTCCAAAATTTCTCCAAGAACAAATTGAAAAATCATCAAGGAAGTAACAAAGAACCCCAGAGTAACATCCAAGGATCTGCAGGCCACTCTCGCCTTGGCTATTGTGAGTGTTCATGACTCAACTATCAGAAAAAGACACATAGATGATCCACAAGACTTCTGGAACAATGTTCTCTGGACAGATGAGTCAAAGGTCGCACTTTTTGTCCTCAATGAGAAACGAAAACCAAACACTGTGTTTGAACCAACCGTCAAGCATAGTGGAGGGAGTGTGATGGCTTGGGGCTGCTTTGCTGCCTCAGGACCTGGACCTCAGGACATTGTATCAGAAGATTCTAGAGGAGAATGTCAGACCATCTGTCCGTGAACTGAAGCTGAACCAAAAGTGGGTCGTGCAGCAAGACAATGATCCTAAACATACAAGCAGATCTACAAAAGAATGGCTGCAGAAGAAGAAATTCCGCATTTTAGAATTGCCTAGTCAAAGTCCAGACCTAAACCCCATCAAAATGTTGTGGCAGGACCTGAAGCCAGCTGTCCATGCAAGGAAGCCCTCAAATATCACTGAGTTGAAGCAGTTCTATAAGGAGGAATGGGCCAAAATTCCTCACAACCGATGGGAGAGACTGAACAAGAATTAGAGGAAATGCTTAGTTGAAGTCATTGCTGCTCAAGGGGGTGCCACCAGTTACTGAATCTAAAGCTTCACATACTTTTTCACACATGGATATTGAATGTTCAATCATTTGTGGATAAATACATGTTGAAAAAGTATCACATTTTTGTGTCATTTGTTTAATCAGGTTATCTATTAGGACCTAGATTAAGATCGAATAACATTTTAGGCTTGAAATATATGAAATATATGAAAACCCTAAGGGGTTCACAAACTTTTTCTCGGTACTGTATCTGTCTCATATGGACATTGGTTTGAGAGTTAAGGTGTGCATGCATTGATTTATAAAAGTAAGGGATAGTTTTATATAATTTATGATTTATTTATTTATTTATTTATTTATTATCTTGGGGGTAACTCGATAATTTCTTCTGAACAACAATATATGGTAGGTTTGCTGACATTATAATTAAATTTAAAAAGATTTCTAACTTTAACTTGAAGTGCCTTCAAGACCTTTCACCTTACATCGAGGAGGAACAGACATACGTTCAGACTCTCATTAAACTTACCAGTTCTTCATGTCTGTAGGTTCTCACATTTATTCCATTTATCTAAAAAGAAAAATAATACATTCATGTTTAGTTTTTAGATAAATTTTAAAAAATGTAGGTAGACAATGGCATGTTCTGTATACTAACTTGAAGGATTCCATCTCCAATGAACAGCAGTCCTGAAAGTTCAGCTGAAAAAAATAAATACAAATAGACGCTTCATAATAATAATAATAATAATAATAATAATAATAATAATAATAATAATAATAATAATAATGTAGTTCTTTATACCTTTTTGTTCTTTGGATATTTTGGATATGACTACTGGAATATTGTGTTCAGCTCCACCCTAAAAACAATCAGAAAAGAAAGGTACAGTAACATCTTTCTCACGTTGTTTTCTTATCTGAATGATAACATACTTGACATTACAATGTAAACTATCATATGCCACACTGTATATGTGTTTATAAATATTTGATAATGTCATCTCCAAGATAGTACAGCAATGAAAACATTGTAGAAGCTTGATGTGACAGTACCTCTTTAAATGGCATTTTATTAGAATTAAAATTTTAGAATGTTCCTAGAAAAAAAATTGCTCAAAAAGTATTTTATCTGAATAACACTTTGCACCATTAATTTTCAAAATAAATTCTAAACAACCTAAGCAAATACAGATGTAGCACTTTCACCACTCTGAGTGGTAATTGAAAACTGTGCACAGAACTTAAAAGACCAAAACAGCATGCATACAATCTTGAAAGTTACAAAAAATAGTTAGCCCTTATCAAATTGAAACAGCAGTCAGTTTAATACTTCCACCCAGCCATGCTTTGCAAGACAACCCAAGTGCTAAATCACCTCTTATGTTCTAGTTCTAACTGAACAAAACTAATCATATATAAAACACCATAACATTATAACATGTTCCTCTTCTATATATTTAACTACAAACCTAATTATAACAACCAAATTGTCCAAATATGTATTGTTTTTTTTTTTATATAAATGTTTAAAAATCAGATTATTACAGATTGTGAAAAACAAAAAAGTCAGCATAACAATGGCCTGAAATCTGTAGAAGTAATAATAAAATGTCCTGTGCTTACTAGATATGCAGACTGTGTATTGTAATTTATTTAAATTCTATCCTCCCTCTTGGCTTTTACATGTTCTTGTCACATATCATTATCTATCGAATTTCTTCTACATAGCTGCAAACCTTTCAGAAACAAGGTACTATGAAGAAGCACATCAGAAAGGAATGCAATGAGGTTGCAGTACTAATGGACAGCTGCACAAATGCTCAGTTCATTTGGAACAGCTGAAAAAGCTCAAATAGAATGTATTGTTATTGATGTTATTACATTTCTCAAGTTCCTGTTTTCTTTTAGCCTATGGGCATACAGTTAGCCCAGGTATTTTCAAGGGATCATTTCTGCTTTCATCTTTCTGTACTGATCAAGTTCACTTTGAATTGGGTTGAGCCACTGAACCAAAGTAGACAGCTGTCACTTTTTTTCAGATATTACAAACTGATGCCCTAAAAGATCAGTGCAACAAAAATCCATGAGCCAGGAGGTATGTTATGATAATGGATGGCTAACTGTTTTAATATCATGCCCTGTTAACATCTGTCGGTTTTGCCCAGTGACTATAGTGTTTGTTTTGTATTTATATACCAATGAAAGTGTTGTAATTAAATGTGTGACATTCCACCAGATATAATTTTATTATGTCACATAATAAAGAAACAAATATTGTGATCATGATAATTGTTGTCATTTTGTTGTCATTTTATGCAATGTTAGCGTATAACAAATACCTACAATCATCTAAATGGTTTCAAAAGCTAAGGTTTGTACCATGTGATTGATAACATGCTTCCAGGGTGCCCTGGTGAAACTAGTCCTATTTAGAAACCAGTAAGGAATTATGAAGTGGCCAAAAAATAAATGCATATATAAAAGATTTTTCAATAGGCAAACAGTATGCTGTAAGTAGTACTGTTAAACATATACAGAATATTAACCTTGATACTTAGACCAAATCCTCCAATTGTTTGTCTTCTAATTGTCACTGTTCTTTCCTGTGAGAAATAATAATTATCAGTAACTTACTTATCATGCCATGAGTCTGTATACTGAAATATTTAAAAAATACTTGTGCTAAAATTGAGTACAATGCCTCTAGATCAACACTGAGCACCTGGCTTATGTAACACTGTGTCATTGTCTCTACCCAGCAGCAAACTGTAAAGGAAACATGCAGACACAAGACCAATAATGTGTGACTTTCTTAATTCATGGAAATACATTATTATAGTCTCATCCTTGCCAGCTCATGATGTTTTACCTTTATTACACAGGTAGAGTTCTGTTCAATTGATCTAAACCATGACCAATCTAAAGGTGGTATGAATTAAACAGCCCCAGTAATAGATTTTTTTTTTTTTTTTTTTTTTATAATTTACACTTGTAAGCAATTGTTTGCGGATAATTCCAGTATGCAAAAGCAGGCCCAATTAAAACACTAAAACCTCCATGGTTATTAAACTTATCAGCATGTACAGTATGAGTAGCAGTTCAATTATAAGAGCTAATTAAATAGAATAAGCATAAGCTCAATAACCTTGTTGGAAGACATTGTTCCTCATGACTTTAAAATGACATCCTAACAATATGAAATTAATTAAAACTCTGTTCCCAAATTGACATTGCCTTTAGCTGATTTCTATAAAACAATCTGTCTAGTCCCAACAACATTGGGGGTATATTCCTGTTAATTTGTATATTCCTGTAAATATATATATATATATATATATATATATATATATATATATAGTTATATATATATATATATATATATATACGATATATATATATAATATATCATATATATATATCTATATAATATAGTAATCAGTACTTGTTGCTTTTGCTTTACATAGTGCATCATAAATTAAGCATTTAGGGGCTGATGTAAGGATAGGCGTAGATCAAACAATGACAGGCAAGCAATTATTTTGCACTGCGGCCTATGTAAGCTTAATTACTCAAAACACACAAATAATGAGCTGCAATCATGACAATGAGGGTCACAGTGAGTGCCGTCTGTGCATCAGGATTTTTAGCGGCCGCACTTACAGCCCAGAGTTGAGATGAGTTAAGAGTACAGAGAGCATTAGCCGCTGTATGAGATTTGTGGAGCACGAAAATCAAACCAAACAAAAAAATATGTCAGAGGAAAGGCAGTAAACTTCTCTTGGCACACAGAAATACATTTTCGGTGGAGGAGCTGAGAGTATTTATGGCTGAGGCCACTCAGTATTAAATTGGGTTATTTGGAAAAGCCTCAGCCAACATCAGTTATGTTACCAAAGAGACCATATGGTCCTCTGTAGTGGAGAAAGTCCAATGCTGTCGGTGTTACCAGGAGGACAGTCAACCAGGTGATGAAAAGGTGAAATTCAGTTATTTGGTCTAGGATTACCTGCAGAGTAAGACGATAATGCCTTGCCACCACATCCTCCGGCATCCCAAACAAAGTGACCTAGGGTTTAAATATAGAGGGTATAGTCTGTCTTGCCCTTCTTCTCCAAAGGTTTTACCTGCTTTTCCTCAACAAGAGCCAAGCATCTCTGCATCAGAAAGTGTACCATAGCAGCCATCCTGAGGCCAATGACAGGTCTCTGAAGGTGTGTTGGTTTATACAGCTCTGAATTACTGGCTTCCACAATGGTTTGCACCTTGTAAGAGGTGGTGCAAAGTTTTTGGAGGGTCAGCAATTGCCCAAGTGAAAGGCAAAATCCTTAAATCTCATTAGATTGTCTCCAGCCCTCTTAGTATTCCAAAAAATGTCACAATTCCATGCTTGTTTCTTCATTTGAATACATTTCAGTAGCATTTAAATGGACTAATGATGGCAAAGTGCTAATTTGATAGCGGGTGCAGAATGCCAGGTGATAACCACTGTTTACATATGCCACATCTTTAGTGGCCTCTAAAGTCCCACTTTGTGGCTACTGAACACGTTTTTTTTTTTCTTCACAATTTTGGCTGCAATATGTGTGTTTTGCAGCTGCAATTCACTTTGCATGTATCCTTACATTAGCCCCTTAATGTTGTGGCTGAAAAGCAATGTATGATAATGTGTAATTGGAATTTATATACAGGCCTATTAAAGCAAGTTCAAAAGCAAAGGTAAAATGTCTAAATAAAACAACTGTAACACTTGCAAGGAACCACTTACACTGGACCATTATGAGGGCGATCAAAATGAGTTTCAAGGCAGCACATATATATATATATATATATATATATATATATATATATATATATATATATATATATAATATAGCTATATTATAATATATATAATATATATAATATATATAGTGACATTCTAAATGTAGACTATATTTTCATCTTCAACCATTCTTTGAGTGAAGTGCACTTTTTTCTTTTACAATTTTTTGGAAACAGTCTAGATTTAGGAACACAAATATAAAGTAGCCTAGTGTATAATAGAATTAATTAAGAAAGAAAGAAAATACTTCACAACCGTGGGCCTGCAAAATAATTTCTAGCGGTTTGTAGTTATGATGTACATTCCTAAATAATTTCAGAAGTGAACATAACTGTTGTATCTTAATTTAGTTTGTGTATGTATTTATTTATTGCTTTTATATAGTGGTTTTTATACAAAAGTATCGCAGTACAGTACAAACAAACCACAATACATTTGCACAGCATGTCACACATCAGACTGCCACAATCAGACCATGTAAATAACAGCATACACATAAAACAAAAGCAGCAATTTTAAAGTTACATTAAAACTCACTAAGACAAGAAAAACATTTCATAAAAGTGTGCTTTTAGTCTTGACTTGAAAACTGTAATGGTCCCAGCTTCCCTGATAAATGAAGGCAGAGCATTCCATAATGTAAGAGCTCTACAAGAAAAAGCCTTACCTCCCGTGTTGCTTTTGTTGACCCTAGGAATAACCAGCAGCCCTGCATCCTGTGATCTCAGAGTGCGGTTTGGTAGATATGGGGTCAGTAACTCATGCAAATAACTAGGTGCTAATCCATTCAGAGCCTTGTAAGTTAACAGAAAAATCTTAAAATAAATTATATACTGCACACGGAGCCAGTGTAAAGAGGTCAAATCAAGGTTAATAAGTTCACTTTTCCTGGTTTTGGTCAGAACTCTACCGGCGGCATTCTGAACAAACTACAAGCGGGTGCATTACAATAATCAATTCTAGATGAAACAAAGGCATGCGTTAGTCTCTCGGCATGTATGAATGTTGTATTATTGTGGCTTAGGAAATAATTGAATAAATCCTAACTGTCCAGCACTTTTTTTCGCTATAATGGTCTCAAATGTGCAGTTGTAGAAGAAAAACACGTTATTACAAAAATGAATAGGTTTTTACTCTCTGGTAATCTTGCATTTCCTTTGATTGAAATGATCCCGACTCTTCCAACTCATTATTTCCTGTCTATAAGCAACCAGCTGTTTTCCCTATTGACTGTCATGCTTTGTAGCCAGTAACATTCTTTGAGCCCAAGGCATTACACAGGTGAAATGATTTTAGAAATAAAAACAGCTAAAGACATACTGAAAGGTAAGGCAAGAAAAACTGGAACTTTGTTTAACCAGGTGTAGTGGCTGATATGTGTTATGCATTAAAATGAAACTGTTTATTATACTGTAGCATGTTTCATTCAAGGTTAGACCTAACAAAAAAGATATTGCATCACTGGTAAGAATTTAGGGATAAATTAAAGTGGTAAATATCTACTTGTAAATTTCATAAGAAGTCAACAAAGAAACAACAGTTATGTTCATGGCTTTTAACTGCACCTGAATATCACACACAAATGAAAAAGAATGTATTTTCTGCTAAAATATAATATTTATTGTTGTGGTGACAGAGCATATTTAGTGACTATATTAGGTGTACCCATGCTTATTTGTAGATGCTTTCTTTGCATGCTGTACATGCTAGTACAAATCTAAATAAAAACTGTTAAACCACTTACACTGGAATAGAAAGGTTCTCCTGACACACATATAACATCCTGTTCCTGAATAGTCAGAATGTCTTTAGCTAAGTGCAGTCGAACGTTGAAAGGTTCCTGATTACCATCCTGCAGCAAAAAAACCCCAGTCTTTTTCTGGAAAATAAAATAAAAGACCTTACTTTTGTGTTTTTGCAAAAATGTACTGCTTTTTGAAATGATTAAGGTTCACAAATACATGTACAGCTATGGCCAAATGTTTTGCATCACCCTGTAGAATTAACTGCTTTTGACTTCATAAAGTGAATTAGATACCGCTTTGTAGTTTTCCATATAAAAAAAAAATGATGTTAAATATATATATCTTTTTTTTTTCTCAATCCTAAAATTGTAGATGATGCTAAACATATGGCCATAACTATAGGCGTCTTAAAAGCATTTACTGGTAAACAAGAATAAATCCACTAGCACTTGTGTCAGAGAATATGTGTAATATGAAGTAGAATTCCACACTACAAATAGAAAAAAAAAACATGACACATTTTCTTTGTCAAAATTGTCTCTACATTGATACATTGATATTGGAGTGTGCCTGGGGATACCCTGTACAAAGTGTTCCCTCACAGCATCACTCAAGGCAGGTAAAAAAATAATTTGTATTTGTTCTAAAGAACACCCCAAGAGAAGCCAGCAAGAAATTGCAAATCACTTTATTACCAAATGGGATGTTGACATAAACAAACGAATCATCTCTGGTATCTGGATGGATGGATGAACTGAAAATGTTTTTTTTTTTTTTTTGTTTGCATGCAGTTTTGTTCGGCAAATAAGTTCCAGATATATGACATTTATTTATTTATTTATTTATTTTTGCAATATTCTTCGTAACATGTACATGTTGCAGGCATGTTTACAAACCATAAATGCAGCGGTGTAGTTTGTAGGTACTGCGACATATTGTTGACTTTAATTAAAAAAAAAAATATCAACAAGCAGGCTTTGAGTGCAATTTCATGGTTCTGTTTCTTCTGGGTCTATATGTTAATGGGTTCTGCTTGTATGCAAAAACTAGTGGACAATGTATAGTATAAAAACATACTGTTGTTGTTAAAAAACTAGTACACCTGAATGTTACACATCTATATATGTCCTTAAATTAACTTTCAGATTTCCTGATTTGCTAGAGTTGTAACATAGCCTTTTCTCTTACTTTCCCATACCCAGCTGGTGTTCCCCAGTAAATCATACAGCTGGCATGCTATTTATTGATATGTCGTGTGCATTTCAATACCTCTCATAACAACATTGTGGGTCAACTTTCCACAGTTTTTTTTTTTTTTTTTTTTTTTTTTTTACCAGTAAATTCGTATATATGTATTCCTCCCTATGGTTACATAAGCTTGGACATTACAGAAGCAGATGCTACGTGTTTGAAAGCTGGGCACTTTGGTTTTGCAACTTAAAGAAATTGGTCATAAAGTGTTTATTGAAACCAGCAGCTGGGCACATATGCTAGTCCTGTTAATTAGCTGTGCTGCATGAGTTTTTTTTCTATTTTATATAAGAAATGCAATCCTATTATTTGGCAGGTGTTTTTTCCAAGCACACAATATCTTATTAGGAAGTTATTTGGAGAAGATCCCATTCAATCAACAAGAAAATGTTTTACAGTGTCAGTGTCACACCAACCAATATATACAATGTTTTAGGCTAGGCATCTAATCATTGAATATAGTCTGTTCTACATGCTTTAGAATTATTTGTCTTGAACTTTATTTGGAAACAATATTTAAGTAATTATGGACTTAACATTATTATTTAAATTCAGTTATATTGACCCTAATACAAATGTAAAATGGCATTAACACAGATCACGTTACCTCCTCACTGGCAGTCTTGAAATCCATGTGCTAGTATGGCACAGTGAGGAATGATGGTCTGTGGGAAAAAGCAGAAAAACAAATACAAGTTAAAATGTAAACAGAGATGCAGAAAGCTAATCAGCGCAACTAATGGTATATGTGCATTTTTGTCTAGATTTACAGTTAAGTCTGGTTCATCTCCAGCTCAGAGGATGGCACCCGGCTGTTATAGAAGACAAACACAAAGCACAATGAGTTGAAACTAGCCCCTGGGTTGCTTTTGTTTTGTTTGTTTGTTTAGCTGAAGGCAGAATCATTCTCCACACCCACTGTGTAAATAAAGGCAGGATCATTATTAGTTGTACCAATAATATGTTTTAACATGTAATCTCAAACATTGATACTACAATCCCACTCTGTAATATTTAAGCATACATTGCATACTTCTAAAACTTGTTTTTTTAACTTAATTAAATTGCTTCTGTTCAGGTAAGGTGGAAACGAGCTGCACTTTTCCACTGTTATGTCATCTGAATGTAACTACTGCATTGAATAAAGGCCTCTAACAAATTGATCTGTACAGTTGCATAAACTGCCTTGCATTATGCTGACACAGATTGTTCATTCTTTAACTCCACCTCACAGTTACATCTCACCATGCATTGGTGTAGCATATACATGCAATTCCCAAAACAAACCCATTTATTAAATGCAAAACAAAAGCATTGTTTGATATCTATCATTTAAAACACCTGTGTTTATAGGAAAACCATTGTTTCAATGCATCACAAAAAGAGACATTAAATGGCAGCATTCCAAATACATATGATCTCAAAGAGCCAATAGTGGTTGTTTGATAATTATACTGTCATGCTCTGCATTAGCTCTTTTCATTTCTCCAGATATTGTACAGTGCCTATAGAAAGTCTACACCCCCTTTCAAATTTTTCACCTTTTGTTGCCCTATAGCCTGGAATTAAAATAGATTAAGTTTTTTTTTTTTTTTTTTTTTTCATTTATCTACACATCCTTCCCCACAACTTTCAAATGAAAAAAAAATTCTATAAATTTGTAGAAAATTAATTAAAAAAAAAAAAAAAAACTGAAATAGCTTGGTTGGATAAGTGTCCACCCCCCTTGTAATAGCAATCCTAAATTAGCTCAGGTGTAACCAGTCACCTTCAGAATCACACATCAAGTTAAGTGGCCTCCACATGTGTTAAGGATGATTTCAGGAAAAATTCAGCAGTTCCTGTAGGTTCCCTCTGGTGGGTAGTGCATTTCAAAGCAAAGACTCAACCTTGAGCTCAAAGGCCCTTTCAAAAGAACTCCAGGACAATGTTATTGGAAGGCACAGATCAGGGGATGGGTATAAAAAAATATCAAAGGCCTTGAATATCCCTTGGAGCACGGTCAAGACGATTATTAAGAGGGGAAGGTGTATGGCACCACCAAGACCCTGCCTAGATCAGGCCGTCTCTCCAAACTGAATGACCGAGCAAGAAGGAGACTGATCAGAGAGGCTACCAAGAGGCCAATGGCAACTTTACAACTTTATAACTTTATGGCCAAGACTGGTCAAAGTGTGCATGTGACAACAATATACCAAGTACTCCACAAATCTGGCCTGTATGGTAGGGTGGCAAGAAGGAAGCTATTATTCAAGAAAGCCCACCATGAATCCCATTTGAAGTATTCAAAAAAACAGTCAGGAGATTCTGTAGCCATGTGGCAAAAAGTTTTTTGGTCTGACGAAAATAAAATAGAACTTGTTGGCCTAAATGCAAAGCGTTGTATTTGGCGCAAACCCAACAGAGTGCATCACCCAAAGAACACCATCCCTACTGTGACCAATGGTGGTGGCAGCATCATGTTATGGAGATGTTTCTCATTGGCAGGGACTGGGGCATTTGTCAGGATAGAAGGGAAAATTAATGGAGCAAAGTACAGAGAAGTCCTTGAGGAAAACATTCTGCCCTGTGCAAGAAAGCTGAAACTGGGACGGAAGTTCACCTTTCAGCATGACAACGACCCGGAACACACAGCCAAAGCTACACTGGAGTGGCTAAGGAAAAAAAAAGGTAAATGTCCTTGAGTGGCCCAGTCAGAGCCCTGACCTAAATCCAAATTTGTGGCATGACTTGAAGATTGCTGTCCATCAACGATCCCCAAGGAACCTGACAGAGCTTGAACAGTTTTCTAAAGAAGAATGGTCAAATATTGCTAAATCTAGGTGTGCAAAGTTGGTAGAGACCTATCCCAACAGACTCACAGCTGTAATTGCTGCCAAAGGTGCTTCCACCAAGTATTAACTGAGGGGTAGAGACTTATCCAATTACGATCTTTCAGTTTTGTATTTTTAATATATATTTTTTTCTCTCAATAAAAACTTTTTTCCCCTTAACAGTGTGGCATATGGTGTGTAGATAAGTGGAAAAAAATCCTCATTTAAATGCATGAAACTCAGAGGCACTGACACAACAAAATGTGAAAAATGTTCAAGGGGGTGTAGACTTTCTATAGGCACTGTATATCTTCTCACATTCTACATGGCTTCCAGACTACAATGTTTTACGGATTTTTAATAACATGTTTGTGATCCATGCTACTGTGAAAACAGTACTAGATATTATATATCCAGTTTCTGTGGCTATACCTTACACATGGCAGATTTAGGCTAACACTATACAAATAGATATTGTGCCAGCTGCCTAGTAAAATTATCTCTGAAACTATAGATGCCATGAATTGTTTTTTGGGTCTTCCAGTACTGGGTTTGTCAATTACAGATTATATTCCTTTGTACTTGTTGATTATGCTTTGGATACCACACCTTGAAAATCAAGTGATGCGAGCTATTTCACTCAATGTTTTTCCTTCTTTATGCAAGTCAAGGTTGTTATAATGGTAGAAAACACCAGTGGAGACATTTAGTAAATTGTTGTGGTTCATAAACTGTATATAAATACTATGAAAAATGGAAAAGCCTCTTGTATTTAGACAGTTACATATTGAGACCTGCAACATGTATAATAGAAAATAACTGTTGAATTGAATTTATAATAAGATATTTATATAGAGGATACACCTCGAAGATTAATGAGTACTCTAGTTAATTCACAAATGAGGACAGCTGATAAGCCACGAGCCCCACAAGGAGTTGAGTATGTTGTTTATGGCTATCCACATGAAGGGAATATACACAGTACTCGATGAAGGCTCATGGAGCATTATGTTTATATAACAAGTCAAGTACCTAGTGTTGTGGCATGACCTGAAACGAGCTGTCCATGCAAGGAAGCTCTCAAATGTCACCAAGGTGAAGCAGTTCTGTAAGGAAGAATGGGCCAAAATTTCTCAAAAACGATGTGAGAGCCTGACCAACAGTTACAGGAAAGGTTTAGTTGAAGTCATTGCTTCTCAAGGGGGTGCCACAATTTAATTTTTCACACATGGATATTGAATGTTGAATCATTTGTGGATAAATAAATGTTGAAAAGGTATCATGTTTGTGTGTCATGTGTTTAATCAGGTTATCTTGATCTATTATTAGGACTTAGATTAAGATCTAATAACATTTTAGGTTTGAAATATGTGAAAATCCTAAGGGGTTTACAAACATTTTCTCGGCACTGTATTGTATTTATAACGTATATGTATAAACAGATTAACCTGTTTTAACATTAATGTTTTGAAATTCCTAAAAATGTCCTTTTGACAATTGTGAGGAAGCAGTTACGTAGCTGTGCCCTGTCCCTGGTTGGCATTTTATTTATTTTTTGATATCGAGTTTCATTGGACCTTGCATTATTTGTTTTGATGTGAGCGATATGCATTTCTTAACACAGTGTTTGCAATGGGATTACAGGAAGTAAGGAAATGCATTACAAAATGGTGCTGTGGCAACACAGAGCAACTTTTTTTCATCAGGAGAGAATCGCTAGGGCTATAATTTTCTTAAAGGGAATGACTAGAATCCCACTGTACTACTTAGTGGAATGAGTGGGACTTTGTTCATCGACTGTTTTAATGCAGGGAGTTTCAAAATCTCATACATCCTAGCAGTTCATTGGAAATTGAAATGTTATGATGAAACAGATGAAAATAGTTCTGCTTACTTTGTCATGCCATTTTTTTTTTTTTTATTGCAATACCAAGAGTTTTGTTTTCTTAACAATATAATTTAATGTTAATCAATGTAATGCAAACACATGACTATTTCAGGCTAAACTTGCTGTCAAACGAAAGAGGATAATGTTGGAATTGCCATGAGCTGCACAATTTATCTTGCACAGTTTTTAACAGGGAACTGACGTAAATCACTAAATTAGTGAATTAAAAAAAAAAAAAAAAAAAAAAACTGTTTTGGTTTCTCCAGGCACCTGGCCTTTAGAATTTACATTGGCAATGGATGCAGACCTACATTGTGCATTTACCAGTTCAGCTATTCAGCCTACAAGGACTTGTTTTACAATATTCCACTGTGTACATTATTCCACATGTTCTACTGTGTTACCATGGTAACAATGTATGCTAACTTTCCACAGTAATCAAGTTTCTTCAGTGTAATCTTTCTCTATGGTGAAGTTTGTAAGGCAATGAGTTATGTTCATCAATAAATCAAAATTATAAAACAGTATCACCAAAAATTGTAATTGTTTTAGTTCGACTTCCTTTATAAAGGGATTGGTAACACTTTAAAATAATGCGGCATTCAGACGGAATTAAGTATGAATTTGCAGACACTGTTTAAAGTGTTACCAATGGATACATCAATGATCTTATTAATATGCATAAATGCACAAATAATTAGGCAAGTTCAGGAGATGAGATTTAATTAAAGCATTATCTAGAAATATAATAAAAATAACATTCCAATTAGACCATATTTAATGTGTATATGCGCATATTTGTTTTATGATTTAAAAAGGGCCACTTTATTATATTTGTAAGGCTATTTTGCTGATCTGTCTTAAAACTTTTTAGCCAATTAGTGCTAATGTATTCATTTCGAAGCAGTTTAATTAAACAGAGAACTCATTGTGTATTAGGTAAGAGAAATAAAAACAAAGAATACAGTGTAGATGTTTTGTTAAAACAGCAACACAAAACAGTATCTGTAGCACCAATATGCACATTTAGCTGATGCCACAGACCTTTATTTACCCTTCATCCCTGATTTTCAGTGTAAGAATTTTATTGAAGAGATAAATGTATTCCCTTTTGCACTTTTCAGTGTTAGCGATATAACTTGGCACTGGTCCACGTTCACAAACCTTTCAAGAATGACAGGCTGCCATTTGTGAAACATGATGGCATTAAATAACAGCATCTCAGAGTAATCTATTCATAAAAAATATCCCAAGTGAAGAACCCGATGCTACGAATGCAATCTTCATTTTCATTTTAAAAAACATTTTTAACTGTTTTTGTTCAGGTGGCTGAGAGTTTTATTTGATTAACTTATTCCCTGACGTGATAGCCTGGTAGCCTTTGACAGAATCACCCAGGATAGCATCATGCACCACCAGTCAATAGGTTGATAAAAACAATTTAGGGCAGAGCATGGTTTTTTTTGTGTGTGTGTTTTTTTTAGACAAATGAATGTTAATATAAATACAACAATGCTAAGCAATCCAAAAAGACTTCCATAAACACATTACTACTGAAGTGTCCTACCTCTCTTACGAACACTAAATTCACAATTGCCAAGAAACGTAGAAAACATTTAAGTGTGTAATTAGAAAATAAATGAAATACCTGTAACTTTTTCACCCAGTCTTGGAACCTATTCATCTATCAGTACAGCTATACACGGGTCATGATGTTTCCATGGGCACTGATTGTAGCAAAGGACCATTTTAATTTCTGGGTTTGCTCCAACTGCACAAACTGATCCCTGTGGAAACACAACATAATGACTCACTGTAAGTAATAATACATGCTTTGAAATCAATTATATGTGTTGTAACTAAGGATGTAAAATCAATTTTGCTACATTTAATTAGCAACAGTATCATTTCTACAGCCCCCATTATCATTGTAAGGTAAGCTTTAATATCAATGGCATTTCCTTGACATCTGTAAAAGGTACTACACAACAGAATTACTACTGTCCAATACAGTGAGCTCCGGCAGAGTTTTCATTTCCAGGCAAATATTTAACTCTGTATCATTCTTATATCCTACAGCCTATGAATGGCATAGTGTATTGAAATTCAATGTACAATAAGGACAGCAGCAATCTTATGAAGGGTAGGGTAGTTGATTTTAAAACTGGAAGGACACACCTTTAAGTGGATAATCTATTAACATGTTAACATGTTTTATTTAAAGCATTTTCATATCTAACGGCTTATATGTAACATTTCAATTCTATTCTGTTAACATTAGCTGACATCAGATTGAAATCTAAAGGATAAGCACAATAATACATAACAGTGTATTAAAGCAGGATTGCCTATATAATAACATTGCGGTTCCTTATATTGTGTTTAAATGGGAGCCCAAAGATTTCTTTTCAATATGTTTTTTTTTTTTTTTTTTTTTTTTTTTTTATGTTCTGTTTAATATAAATATATTTTATAATATTTTATATTTTATAAAATAATCCCTATGTTAATGATTTTTAGTGTTAGGTCGTTAGTATTAATGAGCATAGTAAAAAGAAAAACCCAGTACACTTAAAGTATTCTTCACTAATCAGCTTACTCTTTCGACCTTCTGAAGGCTGAGGCTAATTTCCACTGGCAAATATAACAGCGCAAGATTCTAGATTCTGTATAAATTCAACCTATTGAAGTATTGCAAAGGTCACTACTTGGGGAGAAATGACATTTCAGAAAAGTGAGACTGCTTAATATCCATTCTGACCTTAAAGTGAGATGAAATGAAATACAGTTTTATTTATAGATTTATTTATTTTTTAATTTAGTAGTCGTCAATTAGTTTTTTGTTATTTTCTCCCCAATTTAGTAGTGTCCAATTATTCTTTTTAGCTCAGCTCACCGCTACCACGGCTGCGCTGACTCGGGAGGAGTGAAGACGAACACATGTTGTCCTCCAAACCGTATTGCCGTTAGCCGCCCGCTTTTTTACACACTGCAGACTTACCATGCAGCCATCCAGAGCTACAGCATCGGAGAACAATGCAGCCCTGGATAGCTTACAGGCAAGCCAATAATTGAGAATACAGTACGAAGGTATCGCTCATCGAAAAAACCACAGGTGCCAGTGAAAGGCATGAGAAAAGCTGAAGTCTGAAAGGACAGTTTATTCATTGAAACAAGTGGGGGGGGGGGTCTTTTAATGTTATGACTAGAAGCAATTCAAGGAAGTAAAAGTGGCATGTTGCCCATGGACACTGGTTTTGGGTGTACAAAGATCATTTTACAGCAGAACAGAATTTCCTCAAAGAAGAACAGTCAAAGCGTGTGCATCATTTGTCAGATGTCCTGTATATCTCAAGTATTCATACCTTCTCTCATCTTCCTTTCTGACGCAGAACTACAAGAAACGCTTATATTAACATGATTGCTCAAAAGGCTAAAAGCGACATTGCAAATATGCTGGAGATTCATCAGACTAAAGACAAAGAACACCTGATGTTAAATGTTTCTGTAAAAGAAATAACTTTTGTAATGTGTAATTCAAGAATATTGTTGAAAACATATAAATAAATATTTATTAAATAGACTTTTGCTACAGAATTCTTGTCATATTGCAGACCGTTATGCAGGCCTAGAAAAGATGAGAATATAGAGTATGTGTCTAGAAAGGAGAATGGGTTGTTCTAGTAGGATTCTTTAGGGTATTCATTTGGATTAATCAGCCTGTTCACCTAAACCCTAGGACACACATGAGTGGCGCAGCACCACCAGTGGGGAGAGTCAAAATGCTGCACATATTGCTCACCTTTTATTTCAGTTAGAGTGAACACACATTTATGGAGTGCATTTGTGCCAAAACTATCCAGCTATTAATTTATCAATTTGTTTGTCAGTTCGTGAATTGGTCAATTTGTCCAGCAATTTGTCCATAAATTTGTCAATTCATACAGTAATTCACAAACGTATTTGTTAATTCATCTAATAATTTATTAATTCATTTGTCAATTTATTAATACAAAAGACTGTATGGGCCTGCACTTTTCCAATCAACCAAACAAACTTTCCAACAAAGAGACAAACTTCCAACTGTCAATCTCACACTGTGCTGAAAACACTGCAAACTTTCTAACCAACGGGAGCAGACATTAATATTTTAGTCAGTGGAAATCCAGCCTAACTCAAAACTGTGTCAGACAATAATATTGCAGTTTATTAGAAGGGTGTTTCAAAATATATTCTATTTAACAATATACTCGACTTCTTTTATTTTCAATGGAGACTTCCGTCTCACTGCATGCAAAGCATTGTGGTATACAGAGAGTTTGGCAAAAAAAAATTCTATGGCGTGTCAATGGAGGCATAAGAAATTTTGCGTGATAAAGTGTGAAATAAAGTAAAATCCAGGGATAATCCAAGAGAACTATATTATCCCAACTGGAATAACACATTTTTAAATAGTCCCATAGATGCGTTCATCATTTTCAAGTTTCGAAGTGCAGTTTTAAGTTTCATAATAAACAATGAAAACTTTATTATTTTCTGCAGTCAGACAAATGACATAGTGGTCTCAGAAGTCAGGTGATCCTGGTTTAAACTAGTAAACAGCTGTGTGGAGGAGTATAATTGTTTTTTTTTTTTTTTCTTTTGACACTGTTATCATTTAGTATTCTGAACAGCTGGAACATCCTGATACATGAACATTAGCTTTCCATGCTTCAGTGAGATGAGAGGATAATCTATTTTAATCATCCTGCATATGAACTGTAAGCAAAGCCGTCATTTTAATTTCAGAAACAGACGGCAGCATTAACAGGTTACTCAAGCATTTCTGTAACACTCATTCATGTTGGTTGATTGCAAGATCATTTCTGCTAACAGTACACTCAGAGCACTGATAAATGGGCAATATAATTACTTACATTGGCCAAGATGATTACTGTTTTAATGCTTAAGTTGAATGAACCTTTAAAGTTTGAAGAATTTAACAAATTATATATTCTGTTACGCAATGCTGTCAGCCAAAAAAAACTTCACTTCAAAATAATGCCAGACGGTAGTGTTTAAAGAACATTCTTTCACTTGAAGGTTTGACATTCATTGTCTTTGAAGGGCAACTTTAAAGAATCACACAATCAATCCCCTGTTGATTGCATTAGCAAGAACAAATATATGGTACAATTTAAAAGAGGTTTTTGTCCATAACTTAAAAAGTCCCAATGTTAGTTTTGGAATGAACACTTTTCGTTTCCTGCCCAAGCACATGGCCTGTGCTGCAGGCTTTAGGGTTTTTAAAATCTAGCTGGGAATGAACAGACTACCAGTGGTAGAGTCAGTCATGCAGGAATCCAAAAAAAAACAAAAAACCACAGGCACAAAGAACACATGTGAGTCATAAAGAAAGCAACAGCTCATTTATGTGAAGAATAATCAAAACACAAAACAGCTGCAATGGCTTTTGGAAATTAGAGTTCTTGTTAAAGGAAAAACAGTTATTGTTTTTTTATTATTTTATTTTTTAGATTGGCTCTTGTTCAAAAGAATCGCAATCTGAAAAATCAAAAAAGAAACATTCTGAATGGATCTCATTTCTGGACTAATTCAGTAGCAAGTCCTCTAAGCTTCTTTCTCTTCAACAATCAGCTGTTTCAGTGAGTCATGTGTTGTCAATATCTCTGCTGTCCTTAGCATGACCTCTTGAATTAGGAAGGCTGACATATAAACTTAATGTGGAAGTGTAGGATGGAAATGTGTCTTTCATATAGAGAAATATCATAAAACCTTTTGATTTCTATCACTTGTTAAGTAATTTGAACATGAAATGCCCTTGATGTCCTTGAATATCTGGTTTAGCTCTTAAAAATGACTTAGTGGAGTACAGTGGATCTATTCTGGTTGTAAATATTATGTATTATTTAAATGCACAATTGAACAGCCTTTTGAAAACAAATTGACTTACAGAATACAAGGTTTGAAAGGGTAAAGGCATACATCCATTAATGTGTGATACAATATTCATGTTTAAACGAAACTAAGCAAAACAGTAAAGATTTAATGTAGCATAACCTGTTCATTTGTGCTTTAATCTGGGTCACTAGGTAGCTAAGTTATTTTCTGCCCCTCAGCTGAGCTGTGCTGTAGATACAGAGGTAACAAGTATGTTAGCAACATAAACTATCAGTATAATGCCATGACTAATGAGATCACCATTACTTACATCTACTGTACAGTATGTTTTGCATCACCTAAAACTTTAGGATTGATAAAAAAAAAAAAAAAAAAAACCGATATGAACATTAGATGGATATTTTATTTAATGTCATGTAATCAAAGAAACTACACAATGATATTGCAAAAGTCCACCAGAATCCATAATAGTAGACTATATTTCATGTTGGATTTTGAAATGTCAAATTGTCAGTTTTTTTTTTACGTATATCGAAAACCACAAAGTGGTATGTAATTCAGTATGTTAACATAACATTATTCAGCAGGTTTCATTCAACTTTGTGAAGCAAAATTAGTTCATTCTATAGGGTGATGCAAACCTTTTGTCCCAACTGTATATGTAAGTGTGACATATTGTATGTAAAAACAAATGGACAATAACCACAATATATATCCAGATTCCAATACAATCACAAACTTTACAGTATTATTTACAGTATAATCATAAATCTCGAAAAACTACTCACTTCTAAATCTTTTGTAGTCATTTTTGTATTACTTAAGTATAAATACATAATTTGGATAATCCAATATATAAATATATATAAATCCAATAATTTGGATTCATATGTTGTTTTTTTGAAACTTTTTGTGAAAGAAAAGACACACATTTGCCCGTTTTCCCATTGGAAATAGTGATATTTTGAAATATCACTGTCCTGGTCACAAAAGCAAAGTTTGTGGGGAATAATAGCCATTTTCTATACTTTTGAGGCATAAACAATTAGGAAATAACACTTACTACCCAGGAACAAAAATTGTGTTACATAGTGTTATTAACAAGAAAGAAGTGGGAATAATGTCATCCTCCAGGTAAAATGACCCAGCACAACCCTCTTAAAACATGGCTTACAGAGACTTCTTTAAAAGATGTTATGTTTTAAAACAAAAAAATACATGTTTACTAAAACGTATGTTTCTTTCAAAACAGAACACATCTTATTGAACTGTGGGTACAGAATACTGTATGTTAAAATATTATTCTGTATATTAAGAATCACAGAATTGCATTAAGTAGGACCTTTTTTTTTTTTTGCCTGGCCATATGCTTTCATGCATGACATTTTGTTAAAGCTATTCAGCTGAAAATACGCATGCACTGTCTTGAAAAAAAAAGGAAAGAAAAAACGTTCAAGAATAAAGCTCGGCACAGATGTTGACCATACTGATTTTAAAGATTTTGAGAAAAATGCCACAATTTGTCTGAGATGCAGAACCTTCTCAATTCAAGATGAAATCCAGACCGCTAGTTTTAATAAATATATTTTGTATCTTACCAGATGTGCTCATATGTGTCAGGTCTGTCTCATTGGAGTCGACTTGCCTATACCATCTACATTTGCCAGTGAATTCTTTTAGTTCTCATCAGCTTGAATGTCAGAATATCAGTGGTGCATGTTAATGTTTATATCAATCAATCTATATTATATATAGCGCCTTTCACAGATGTCTTGCAGCAATTCCTCAGGAATGGTCAGGGGAGGTAGGGGCTGCTTCTGAAGGAAGAATCGCATCATGGTCCCCCTCAGCAATGCTGACATCTGGTTCTGTAACATTTGGGGTGACATTCGGGCCGGCATTATCGGCTGAGCTGGGGCTAGAGCAAGGGCTTGAGCATGCTGTCTGGCCAGGGGCTGCCAATGCTGGGCACAATCATAAAGCCATGTAGGCTGTTGAAGGAAAAAAGAGTAAACATAGTGCAGTTGTGTAGTGTTTATAGCTGAGTTTATAGAAGCAATGTTTCTGATTCCAAGGAAGTGACAAGTTGGCTTCCAGCAAATAAATTGCAGGGGAACTCCAGAAAATGAGAGAGAGAGAGAGAGAGAGAGAGAGAGAGAGAGAGAGAGAGAGAGAGAGAGAGAGAGAGGGAGAGCTGTTTCACAGAGTCTCGATCACTGCAGCTGGACAAAGGTGTCTAGCATGGACTACGTGCAGTCACACAACCATAGCCTACAACATAATGGAGCATTGTCTACAGGCAGAGGGCATTCAGGCCCTGTGTGCACTGAGCACCCGAGGGCGCTATGTGCACTGAGATACTAGACACCTGCATACCGAGCATACTGTGCACTGAGCACCGCATTTGCAACAAGTACTACGTGCACCTTGCACCAGGCACAGCATGCACCGTGCACCGAGTACCGTGCAGCACTATATGCACATGCACCACGCACCATGAGCAGCGCGTGCACCGAGCAGGCGTGCGCTAAGGCCCTGTGCTACCGAGGCACCGAAGCTCCGTGCATACCAAGACACCAAAGTACCATGGGCTGAGCATGCATCGAGGTACTGAAGCACCCGAGGGGTAGCTAATGCAGTGGTGCCTACCGTAACCACATTGGTCACACACCTGGGCAGCGCGCAGCGTACACCGGGGAGACACAAGCCGCGGCAGGCGAAACACGCAAAACACAGCAAAAACAATTGGGGGAGGACACACTGTTGTTTGTTGTTGTCAAGAGCTGACACACCGAGGTAGGCGAGCCAATGCAGCCACCTATGTCTACTCTACAGCGGGGTGTATAAAATACACAGCCCGGTGGAGGAAAACAAAGCTGACTGGCTCTTGTTGTTTAAAACAACTGCGCTGCAGTTAATCCAGAGTACGACCCAGACAAGCAGAGTTGTGCAGTCTGGTATACAAACAGGGGATGCGCAGTGACAACCAAAACAAACAAGGCCCCCATCCAGCACCCAGAAGGTGGCTGGTGGAATCAGTCGACAGCAGGGATGTGGAGAAGCCTTGCCCCCGTGGAGGAACTGTGTTCGCTCAAGAGTGTAGACTGAAAAGACGTACACACACACTCCTTTAACCATTTGAGTAGCATGAATGTACTGGTACGTTCTGGAACTTTAAACTTGAATTACTGAGCCTAAAAAACTCCTGGTAACATAATATTGTAACATTAGGTTTCTATAAAACCTTTTATTGGTCTCTTGCCCCCTCTACCAGATATTGACTGAATTACATACAATAAACCCTGTCACAAATTATCAACAATGTCTGTAAATCTGTGAAAATCTCTCAGCGAGAAAAAAGTGTTAGAAATAATACTGAATTCAGATTCTGATTTAAATTCAAATACATACAATTCTTCCACTGAATTGGATGTCAGCGAGTGTGTCAGTGAAGACATAAGTGAAGAATATTTACCATCTAGTCACAGACATCCAGCAAACAGGCGGCGCCAAGCTCTGTGCATTGCTCCATTCTTCAGGAGTATCATACACTGAAGCATTAGACACTCTCACTCCCCCCGCCCCCACAACCTCTTTACCCGGATATGATTTATTCATGTCTCCCTCTCTAGTTCAGCCCTTTTTTTGTTAGAAAGTGTTGTTGCGGGTGTTCCACCCCGTTGTTAATTGTTTATTGCCTACCTGTTATTTTTTAGTCAAAACCTTTCCCTATGACAAAATAAAACATTATTTTTATTTGTTTTATTTATTTACGGTAAGCAATTATTGGTCTGTATTTCATCAGTATTTATTACATACATACAAATATATAGCTTTCAGCTGGTTTGTAAGCTGTACTCATATAATCAAGCTCATGCAGAAGACAGAAAAAAAAACTCACTCCCGAAGGATCGGCAGGGCATTTTAGAACTCACTACTCAAAGGGTTAAATGAATACTGCACAGGCAGTTGCTCACACAAGACAAACGGTAAGGAAAGGCAGCCTACACACAAGCGAGCAGACTGCTGAAAACAGGAGGAAAGAAAAGAGGCTTCGGTTTTGGAGCCATTGATTCCAGGGAAGTGGCAAGCCAGCTTTCAGCACGAATGCAGGGGAACTGCAGTCGACTCAGAAATGCTGTTTTAGAAAAAATGCTCAGTTCCACACAAAGGTCTTACCTTACCATCTTGAGAGGCAAAAAGAGAAAGGACTTCCATGGAATGATGTTTTTAACCCCTAGCTAGGCAGGACCGAGGATGTCATCCAGGAAGGGACACCTATTGGCAGATCTTGTATAGAGAGCTCAGTGAATACATACTAATAGGCAGTCATATCCCATACTTAATGTTTTGGTGGTCGTCTTCGAATTGAAAGGGAACTGTGTTTCTTAACAATTAATAATGTTTGAATTATGTTGTGGTAGGTTAAGATTGATGGTAGCAATCTGAGACTCGTCAAGGTTTTAAAAGTGACAGAGAAAATCACATCACATTCATTTAACTCTCCTTCCCTTTATCAATTAATTCTATCAAGCGCACCTGCTTGTCATCCAAGTAACCTGCTTTCTGCTGTTGTCTTCCTCTATATAACCATCATGCTGTGAATCCCAGGTAAAAACACTGGGTCATTTTATAATCTCAATAAATCACTCCACGGCAGTATACAAATTGGGTGCAAGGGCTCTGCACCAATAATTTCTTGAAACAGTGAGTTTATTAAAGATTTGCGATGGAAGATATTTGACAAACTCACTGTCATAGGTGCAAGCAATAACCAGTGTACAATACTAGTGCACCCCTAGTAATCACTTAGGGCTTCATTACACATGTTCTTGTTACTCAGAGTGAAATATGTTGGTGACTTTATTAAACATGCCAAATATTCCGTGCAGAAACAGTAACACGTTATGATTAGGAACACAATGCTTTGAGAATAAAAGGGCATACATTATTACTTTAGTATTACATTACAAAACACGATTTTTCAGTTAATTACACTGAGAGTAACTGAATGACACACAATTTTATTCAAGGCAGCATAAACTGGAAGGAAGATTTTCAACATCAGTATTCAACTAGTTAGTTTTGAGAACCTGAGATTTTGTACTCAAGGTTAATGGAATATGGCAACGCAACAAATTAAGGGAGATCCCAATTATGGTGGATGCAAGGAGTAATGAAGCATTTGCAGGAATCTTCAAACAGTTGAACCTTACCTTATGCTGATGTGGCTGTGAAATGACCCATCACTGCCCAACAGTCGTTACAGCTGATCTTACACAAAATGTTTAATGAGGGATTACATAACAAAACAAGAACATACAAGGTATTTATCTGTTGCTGCTTCATGTTTCAAGCTATATGACTCATCTATCTTTGTCTCAGCTGAGAATAAAAATGTGAAGCAGGTGGAATTACGCACAAAAGCAATTCTTGCATTTTTGACTAGGACGTGTCTGGTACAGGTACGTAGTCCATCAATTTAGTTATCATTTCTGTAGCAGAGCTCAGAACAAAGGTTTATCTATTGAATTGTTGGGCTCCTCCAACATGTTGCTGTAGGCAGCAATTGAAGCTTGTATTACATTCTCAAGAAAAGATCAAAGAAAATATTTTTGATGCTATCAGTGTGAAAAGGGCATGCATTCCTGTTTATGTGCCTTAGAGAAAAGATGACAAAACCACTGTCTGAAATACCAAAATAAAATATGGTGTGTCTGAGTAGTATGGGCTTCTTAGGCTAAGGCCAAGATTTCATGAGCTTGTGAGCTATATTTCTATGTCACAATGCTAAATAATCACAGCACTTCACTCTCTGGCAACGCTACAAACCAAGTCTGTTTTCGACAACACTACAGAGTGCTGCATGAATATACAATGGTACACTGCTTGGCATGTTGTAATGATTCTGACAGATTCAAACCCAAAGTAGACAAGGGTGCTTTTGTGAACAAAAACAAAGCATCCCGGGGATAGAGTGGATTGTGAGCTGTAAGTAAAATGAATGTATGTAATATGTATAGAAATGAGTAGTGGCTTTAAAGTACAAGATAGAATACAGTACTCCCTTGATAATTCACTTATTTGGTGAATTCATTTGTTTGCTTAATTCACTGTTGGGCCATGTTAACAGTCAACTGTAAAAGTCTTATATTTTCCTGAGAGAGTTTTCTTTGGACAGCTATAGGTTTCTAGAATATGGCAGAAGGTTAATACACTACTGTTGACTTATTAAAAAATAAATGCCCCATCAAAATTCTAAGAGATATGATCAGAGGTTACAACAAAACTGGCTTTTGAAATTATTCATTGGCGAAAGCAGCCTGTAATTGAGAGTGACTACAAAAATATACAATACAGCTTTGCACCAATTATGAACAGAATGCTGTATATCTAATTAGAAATTTTTAAAGAAATCATATGACCTCATTTGGAGGTCAGGTGTTAATGGGTTAATCTAAAAGTTGATATAATCCTGCAACTATGAAGAGTATATCAATGGTTTCAGAACTATACATGCTGAAATATAGGTTTTGACATGGCATGGCCATAGGTTAATTTTTTTGGGACAATGTCCAAATCCAGCTTGACCAAGAGAATCATAGAATACACTTGTGTATTGAATGAGAAATCAGTATCTCAAAGAGTTTGGTCCTTATAATCCATAACCAAAAAGTCACATGACAACAACTGTACCCTCCCCCATTCCCCCACCCCCCTCAACAATTCACATGCTTTCTGGGTTTGGACATTTCTTGCTTGACCATCTCAGAAATGGGGTTGGCTTTCATTTATAATCTCTATAGTATAATGACTTGTAGCATGTTCAAACCTATTGTACATATTGTGGAGTCTACTGTTAGAAAAGTGATCATTTTTTAGGTTTTATAGAGCAATATCTGTTGAATAAGTATATTTCTTTAGCCAAATAATATGTATTTTGAAATTATTTTAACCTGAACTTTATAGCCCCTAATCTTGTATACAGCTCTGATTTATTTATTTATTGGCAGCGGAACACCTCTTGAAATTTAGGTGAACTTTTATTACTGTTTCCAGCATTCCTTTATGGTGACAGCAGAGTCTGTTGGTTGGGTATAGTAATGATCAATAATATACATTTCAGTGTTAAAATTAATTAGTTTACTTTACCTTATTAACATATTTTCAACATCTTTGCTTTGAATCTCAGTAGGATGAGCTGGTAGATAGGGGTGGTATTGCTCCCTGTAATTTGACCAGATTGACCAAAATGCCCAGCTGAAGAAAAGTGAGACTTGCTTAATATTCACAATATTTACCATACATTACTGGTTTGGTTGTTTTTTTTATTTTTTTTTATTTTTTTTTTTTTATTTTTATTTTTACTGGTCTATTACCTGTTAGTCATGGACCCTGTTATCGTAGGAATCGTGATTTCTTTGCTGAAAAAGTCTTCCCTACAATAATTTTGTTTGTCTTAGTTGTCATGAATTAAACAGTTAAACAAATTACATTCTAATCTCATTAATAATTTCCACAGCACTCTGCTTTCAAGCTTCCCTTCCTGGGTTTTCATATGCCTACATGGAATAAAAGAAGCATATTGCACAACATAATGATTTAACAAAATTAATAATTATTAAGCTCTACTTAATCTTTATTTTTTTAACATAACTTAACCATAAGTACACTGTTCCTGTTATTTGTTTTGTTAAATGGTAATTACACTCTGGGCTTGATTTATCAATGTGTACATATTTTATTTCTTTAAAATTGGTTTCTGAACTGATATTTGCACTTTTCCTTAAAATTTATGTACATACATAGCCTTATACTATAGCTTACAAACAGCACAACCAAAAATCTGTTTAAGGCAAATGTGGCTTGCTCATCTACCGAAAGCATTCATAATATATATATATATATATAATATATATATATATATATATATATATATATATATATATATATATATATATATATATATATGTGATATATAATTATATATATATATAATATATATATATATGATATATATATATATTCCCAAAATACTAAATGCCACATTGATAAATACAGGCCAGTATCTATTCTGAAAAGTCAGCAAAAGAAAAAATCTTACTCATTAATGGCCACAGGAAGTACCATCACATCTGTGCTACAAGTCATGTTCAGAGCTGTGACAATGCTAGCAACATGCTGGGTAAATATGAATTGCTTAAGGTAAAGATTCAAAATCTAAATCCCCATGCTGATTATGTTCCCTGCTTTGCTTATTCTCTGAATTTGTTTGGTTCGTGTGCTGTGCAATACTATTTGACCACAGTTATATTTTTTGGCTTTATTCAAAGTCCATATTTTGTAAATCAACTCATAGATCGGAACTGCTGACAGCACACCTTGACAAATGTGGAATAGGTTTTACTAAAAATACTCTCTAACGAGATGGTATGGAAGAGCTGATGCAGCGAGTTTGCTATACAACCATGCTCTGAAATAAACATGCATAATCAACAGCCAAAGGCTGTTCTACATGAAGCTTTCCAAATAAAAGCTCAGATGTTCAAATTGGAAACTGCTGTAATGACTTTTGTGTGGGATGTCTCCAAAGAATGAATGTTACAAGTAAAGCACTGCAGCAGATGAACATAGATCTAAATTCAGTCACCATGCTGTGCAACTCACTTACTGATTTTGTCTAACAGGTCAGAAATTACTTTTAGTCGTACAAAGCTGAGGCAAAGATACTTACAGATACCGACGTGTATATCAGAAAAAGAATGTTTGATGAAACAGCAATTCCAGAGGTCAAACTTTTCGAACAGAAAACATTTATTGTTCAAACTCACTGTGCCATAAGAGACTGCATTTCTCAGTTAACAAGACTAATAACAGCATACAAGCAACTGAACACCAAGTTTTTTTTTTTTTTTTAATGCAGTACGCAAGGCTGCAGAATATTTAAGAAAGCACTATCCCCAAATGACATTTTCTTTATTTTCCTAAAGTCTATTAATAAGCATGGCAAACTGGAGTAAATTATGGTAAATACATTGCATAACCATAGAAAAGCATGTTAAACTGCACCAATACTGTGGTAAGCGTCTACGGCACCATGAATGCAACACAAAGCTGTACACCTTTTGATTGATAGAGTTTAAAGTATCTTTATTTTGTTCAGAATAGTTCTAGACATTCCTTTATTACATTACTTAAATGTCTATAGCCAAAAAAAGTTACATCCTTTAATAAACTGACACAAGCAGGACAGACAGAGTCTCAAAAATTTGAGTATCACACAAGTGGCCTGGGATTTTTATAATCTTTTGAAAAGCAGATGTGATCCTGGCTTATAATAATGTAAGTCTGCTTTTTACCCTTCCTTGTGCTAGGTTGTGACTGAAGTCCATTTCCACAGCACTGACAATTCACCAGACTGAACTGAGATATAAATATGCCAGTGATGCCGTTAGCATAGGGTTAAGCCATAAGCACGATCCTCACGGAACTGAAAACCAGGTGTCCTCCGAGTTGGTGAAAAACAGAGGACATCTAGTAACCTCCCACACGTGGATTAGTTTTTATCAATGAAAGACAAAGTGCTTTTGTGCATGATTTTTAAACAGTGAACTAGGTCTGAATAACTAATTTCATTGCACCTTATTTTCCAAAGGCTAGAATAACAAATTTCATCCTTTGAGTGATATCTATTTCCAGGCATTTCTTCAACTGAGTTGCCAATTATGTTTTGTATTTTCACCCATCCTCAATTTGGTTATGCCCAACCATTGTGTTTTACTGAAATGTAGAATATCTGGTCAGATCATACCAATTTTAATATTATATTATAGGGTTTATTGCAAAGGCTGGTAGTGCTTTGATGCGAATACACCAGAAACGCTATATCAATTCTAACATAGCACTGGCATGTTTGCCTTGTACAAGAGTAAAAAGACACAGGACGCCTGAGTTTTGCATTTTACTGAAGCTCCATTTATGTGCCACAGAATTAGGGGCAAGCGCCATTTGGGGTTGTACACGTATTTGTGCTGTGACCAGAATACAGTGTTTTATTTGAATCTTAAAGTCTTTGAAACGTAATACTTATTCTGCAGATGTGGTCCTTTTTGAAAAACAAAGTTGGAAAGCGGCTAGTCTAATTGGAAACACGGAAAGTTGCAGTTGGATGTAGAGTTGACATCTTGGGAGGATGTCAGCATTATGGCACTTTAAATGGAGCCCCAGTCAAGCTACAGCTCAGTGGTTACTTCATTGTGAAATTAGTCCAAATCCAAGATAAACAGAATTAGTTAAAGAGAGAGAAAGAGCCCAAGAGAACGAGTTCATCCTTGATTCCCATTAAATATTGCACCCAAAGAGGAGTTTACTTTGGTGTGCCAATCACTTCCAGGTAAAACAGGAAGCTGATCCCTGACTGAAATCAGTCCTTTCATTGGCTTACAGAATTTGAATGACACTTCCTTTCACACAGGCAATGAAGAGATAGAGAGATCATGGAGGAATAGATAACAGGATTTATACACATCATTTATTCTATGCTCTCCTACCACAAACCCAGTATAGTAGTTGACCACCTTAAATCCCCTTCGTTTGCCCCTCCTGCTTTCTCTTCCTTCTCTCCTCTTTCCATTACTGATGTCTCCATCTTGCTGAAATCAACTACTGCCACATGCCCCTTGGACCGCTGGCCAACAAATTTCATCCGTCTCTGTGCTTCTGACCTTGCTCCTTCCATTATGCACACTCTTGCACGCTACAAAACTGTTCTGTGTTAAATATAGTAAAAACAGCATGTTTATTTTAACATATCAAACATAGTGCTTACTTTTAATTACAATTTCCTCACTTGTATTTTCTCATAATTTCTTTGTAAATCAGACGTTTTGATGTTATTGTTTGTTTTCCTTCAGGATATTGTCTGTGACACATTTTTTACAGCCTGCTTGTTGTACGTGAGGGAAACATGTTACAACACAAGCACTGACACGAGACTTGGGGGTGGTGTTGGAAATGCTGGGCTATAAAACAGAGTGGTTTTAGCAGCTCAGAGACGGCTTTTGACATGCAGCCGGAACTTACCACACTCTGTGAAGCAATAGAGAATAGTGACCGAGATTTGTTTGTTTGACTGTTTTGTACACATGTTTTCTGTTTACCATTTTTATTTTGTGCCTGAGTTCGACTCTATTAGGTATTTAACTGCAATTCCCATCTCCAGTCTTGCTTTGGTACACTATTAGCTGCTTTGGTACACTATTATTCAGTTACTTTTTTTTCAATATAATCATGCATAAGACTTGCTGCGCAGTTCTGCGTTTTTATTGGTCTATTCATTTAAACTGGAAAATAAGTATTTTTTAAAAGAAAATAAGTATTTTTACAACTTTATTCAAAACAAGCATGAAGCTCTCAAGCTCTTCAACCAACTCTTTTTACTATGACAGTCAAAATGACAGCTGTGGTAGTTCTAGGTCTAATGTATCTCCAAAAGTTTCTGAAACCCTGGGTCTACTGATGATTTGAGATGTTTAAAATATATATATATATATATATATATATATATATATATATATATATATATATATATATATATATATATATAGGAAAAGTAAAAAAAGCACAGGTGCTGCCAAATCAGTGGAAAGAAAATGCATTTAAAAAGCTTGATGCACCAAAAAGACTTCCGTTAGTTCTGGTGTTAATGCTGATGCTGCTGCTCCCTCTGTCCTTGTCCTCCTTGCTGCTTTTGATACCATCAATCATAGCAATCTTCTTGACCACCTTCGAAGTAGGCTGGGATCTCTGGAACCTGTCTCTCCTGGCTGTCCTCTTAAGTATCTGTTTTCTATGATGGAAGTAGTGCTGACGCAAACCTGTTCACATGCAGTGTCCATCAAGGGTCTGTTCTTGGGCCTCTTCTCTTCAACTCATCTACATGTTTCCCTTGGGTCACCTCATCTGCCAACATAGCATCATGTTTCACACCTATGCTGATGACACATACCTAAAACTATACCCTGGATGTCACTCTGCCATGGTCAGGCTCTCAGCTTGCATCCAAGACATCGAGGCCTGGATATCTGCCAATTTTCTTCAGCTCAACGCCAACAAATCTGAACTTCTAGTAAAGAAAACTCAACTCAAGAATCTCAGTATTGCTGCCTTGAACCTCAAAAATTGTCTGCTGCTGCCTTCTCCCACTGTACGAAGCCTTGGTATACTGGATAGTAACCTCTCCTTTGATGCCTAAATCTCCTATGTGTCAAATACTCCTACCACCTTCGAAACATCTTAAAGGTTGGTCCCTATCTTTCCCTCCCAGATGCAGACATACTCTGTCATGCATTCATCTCTTCTTGAATCCACTACTGCAACTCTGTCTATGGTGGTCTAAACCGATTGCAGCTGGTTTAAAATGCCGCTGCTAGGATTCTTACCAGATGTAAAAAAAACATGATCACATTACCCCCTGTCTTGCTGGCTACTGTTTGCCTACAAGCTCTCCAGCCTGCTGACCCACTATGTCCCTACACCTACGCTGAGGTCCTCTGACTCAGGCCTGTTTGTTATACCCAAGCAAAAGTGCACCACACTCCGAGAGCGCTCTTTTAGCTTAATTGCCCCGACTCTATGGAACTATCTCCTAGCTTTAGTGGGTACCGCTCCTACAATCGCCCACTTGTTCACTCTTGTTTTTAATGCTTTCTAAGCCTGATATCTGTTATTAGCTGTTGTCTAAATTCTATTTCAGGTTTTTCACTTCATCTTATTCATATAATTCTGCTTGACACACACATCCACAATGTCTAGAATTCACATCCTAGCCTTTGTTTGTTTGGAACGCATTGTTCCTCTTTATCTTGTAAAGCACTTTGTGATGGTGGTCCACTATGAAAGGCACTATAGAAAATAAATATTGATTGATTGAGCAATATTTTTTTATTATTTCATTTTGTAAAAAACATATAACATAGTGCAAACGCAAAAACAGTAACGCTAACTAATGTAAACTTCATAAATTAACAAACGTTTCGATATGTATGTATAAAATGCTGTTTGATTTAATAACAATAATGTTGTGACTTCCAGACAGATTTCAAAAGAAAATTAATTATGTCTCTTTATTGTCCTTTCATGATCCCTCCTCTGCAACAACAACAAACAACAACTGCAACAATAAATAAATGTTCAGGCAACAAATAACAAAATATCTTAATAATTAGTATTAAATGGTTCAAGCAACCCCTAGACCCTCCGCCCTGTGATTCCCCAGCACCCAACTATTTACATATAAAGTCCAGAAGGTGACCCATTCGTAATAAAGCAAACAGCAAACAGGAGCAGAGATACTGTGTGACTTGTCGAGAGCTACTTGCAGCAGTAGTGGCTGTCAAACTGTTCCGGCCCTACCTGTGTGAGAGGCACTTCCTTCTGCGGACCGACCATGCTTCACTCGAGTTGTTGGCTAACTTTAACCCTTTGCGATCCTATGTCGGACAAGGTCCGACATTACAATTTTCCATTTCCAGTCCGATGTCAGTCAAAAAGACATAAAGCACAGGTCTCTAGAGAAAGCTGAGAAACCCTTTCAATGGCCGAGTGAGACCGATAGGAGCTGAATGAAGCCGAAAAAAATGGAGTATCCCCATGCACCACATAGAAAACATGGACATAAACAAAGGAGATAGCTGCTTCTGCATCCAGCGCTCAAAGAATAACATGGACATTTGCAAAGCTTTTTGAGATGTTATAGTAATAAAATAATGACTTGGATCACATTATTGAGGAGTTTGGTGATAAAACGAGTTATCAGGAGAGGATTTATCAGTATTCACATCTATAAAGAGGTATGTGATAAATACAGCGAACAAGGTGTGGGGCTTTGCTGGAGATGCAGTAGTGAGTGTGCTTGTGCGATTCAGTGCCTTTTAAACTTGTTTTACTCTGAACAAAAAAAAAAAAATTAAACAGGACTTGTAAAATAAACAGCGTGTATGAAAATAAATTGGACCTGACGCACGTGACAAGCACTGAATAAATGTACTGCAAAGGGTTAAGGAGCCTGAAGGATAGCTAGCCAGCAGGCTAGAGCAACTGCAAGAGTTTGATTTTATCATCCAGCAAAGGGCTGGAGAGAAGCACACCAACACTGACACGATCTTGATGCTTCCCTGCCTGCTAGTCGACTGCACCTACTGACTGAAGAGGGATCAGTAGGCAGTGAAGCAAGGGGGCAGAGTGGCTGTACCACCTGGGAGCCCAAGCAGCGGGTTTTGGACAGACGAGGGAGTGTGTGGAGATCTGGTCACAATGGAATGGTGTCCACATGGCCCCTGGGGTGGGGCACGTTGGAGTGAACAACGTAAACGATACTGGGACCTCCAGCTGCCTCTAATCATGTTGGCGTACCGCACAGCAGTGCATGAATCGATAGGCTGCACTGCTGTGCTACTGCCCCTTCCTGGGAATTCCAGGACAAGATCAAAGCTGCTCACAAGTTCGCCAGGGATCATCTGCTGGCTGCAGGAATCCAGCAGAAAGAAATTATGATGATCAAGTGGGGCAGCTTGTTAAGATCTATGGAAGCCACTGGGGCCCACAGAGGAAGGCCCTGTCATTCCACACCAGCAGCACCAGCAACAGCAGCCAGTGCGGCGGTATTCCACCGGCAGCCACAAGTCTCTACTCTTCCTAGGGGGCCCCCATCCCTCCAACCCTCCTGCTTGGAACCCACAGCACGTCAGCGCTGTCTTCTATAAAATGGAAGACACACATTTTCAGGATGGGGGCCAGCTAAACTGGTTGATTGGTAGTATTTTGGAAATCATGTGGAGGAGTCTGAAACAGGCCAACCTATTTGTCGTACTCGTTTCAAGGTGATAGTACCGTGAAAAGATACTTTTTTTTTATGAACTATTTGAAATGCAGCAAATAAAAAAAAAAATACCACCAGACCTAAATACCACCAAATATCAATAAATAATACAGGACATTTTGCATTGTTTGATAGAAATCCAATGACAATGCAAGTGGTATTTAGATCTGCCGTTGCTGAGTATAAAACTTAATAATGCACTCAATTTACGTTACAAATGAATATCAGTATTTTGTATTGGTAATGTACAGTATGTTTGCAACCAATTTTGATGCTATACATTCTAAAATTAGAATTTAATACCAGGGGATAATGGACAATAATTAACACGCAAAATACATATTGGTATGAAAAATAATGCAATAAAGCAGCAAAGACTTTATTTTAACTAGATTTAACTACTGCAATTTATTAACTCAATTTATGTCTTCATGCAAGAAATAATGGGATAACATTAATATGTCAGTGTCTTTACAGTGATATGATATAAATAGCATTTCTTACCCATAAAAACTATCATTCTGGGTAACACGGGAAGTTTATAGACTTCTATCATTATTCATCAGTACTAGAACACTATTATTCATGGCTATAGCAATAACAGAAGTATGTATGCAAGGGTATCTCTGTCAGATTCAATTCGAAGATGACCACCAACAATACTTTTAGGAAAAATATACCAAAGCCATTGTGAGGGAATATGAGCTGAGACAGCAGACGAGGGACGACTCGAGACCGCAAAACCTTTGTTAGCTGTGCGAGCGTACAACCTCAAGGACCCTTGTGCCAAATGAAGGCATAGAGGGATCTACCACATTAAGTCAGTAGAACCTGGTGAATGTATGCGGGATAGCCCAGTTAGCCACAATACATATGTCAGATAGTGAGGCTCCTCTAAAGAAGATAACATCTCAATGCCCGAACCAGGCAGAGGGAGTTTAGTCTCTGTTCCTCCTCCGAAGAAGAAAATGAATGGGGATGAAAAGCCTTTCGTTCCACTGATTGATTTAAATGGAAAGCTGTAACAACTGTAGGGAGGAAAGCAGGGTTCGTGTGTAACTACACCCTGTTTCCGTCGTCCTAGACGCAAATACAGGAGTTGTGCACAGACAGAGCCTCTAGCTCACTGACCCGCTTGGCAGAGGTGAAGGCTAACAAAAAGGGTATCTTCATAGAGAGGTGTTTCAACTTGGGCTGAAACAGGACCTTAGTGAGAGCCTCCAATACATGATCTAGACTCCACTTGGGGAGGATGTCCCTTCTAGGTGGACGTAACCGCTGAGCGCCCTTCCAAAAACAGGTCGCCACAAAATGGGCGCCTGAGGACACCAAGACAAGAGGTATGTGGCATTCAGATATGGCTGCCATGTACACTTTTAGCGTAGAAGTGGATTTTCCCCACTTACAGCAGTTCTTGTAAGAATCGTAGAATAGTTGCTAGAGATAGAGTCATGACCCAGAGTCAGACACCAGTCTTGAAAATACCTCAGTTTGTAGGCGTACAACGACCTTGTGGAGGAGGAAATAGTGTTCTGCAGTGTACTTACGACCATGTCTGAGAGCCATAAACTGGACAGACGTTACCGTTCAAGTGCCAGACCCATAATTGGAATCTGCCCAGTTCTGAGTGCTGGAGAGTGCCTCTCACCTGACGGAGCAGATCCAGGCGTAGCGGAATCACCCAGGGCTGGCCTTGTATTAGCTGCTAGAGAGTTGAAAACCAGATTCTCCTGTGCCATCTGGGGGCCACAAGGAGAACTGTTGCCTTTTCTCTCCGGACCTTCTCTAGGCCAGGAGCAACGGTATTGGTGGGAGTGTCTATAAGAGTGTCCTGGATCACTCGTGGGCTAGGGCATCGACACCGAAGCAGTGGAGGGAGAACCACAGGAGGCAGTGAGTCGTTTCTTCCCTGGCGAAGACATCGACTCAGGCTTTGCCAAACCGCTCCCAAATACACACCACTACCTGGGGGTGGAGCCACCATTCCTATAGGTGAGGTCCCTCCCTCGAAAGGAGGTCCATCGCCCGATTCGCTACTCCGGGAAGGTGACAGCCTGGAGGGATAGCAGATTCTGTTTTACCCACATCAATAGCCGGAAGGCTATATGATGTAACACTGGGGACCGAAGCCCTCCCTGCTGGTTGACATATGCAACTACCGACATGTTGTCCATCTAGACCAGAAAATGACCCCCTTGGAGCGCTAGGAGAAAATGCTGGAGAGCGAGGTGAACAGTTTGCTGTTATAGCGCATTTATATGCATGGATCTCCAGCAGCCTGACCAAGATTGCCCAGTTTGCTCCCCAACCTAAGTTGGATGCGTCTGTCATCATCACTTTACAGCTGTGAATCGCCCCCATCCTTACACCTTCACACAGGTGACAAGATTGCCTCCACCAGCTTAGGGCTTACCCAACATGCGCAGGACACGGTCAGATGATGGTGCTGGTCATGCTTGGGTTGTAGCTGGAAGGTATTGAGACATGCCTGAAACGGGCGAATATGGAGTAATCCCAGCTGTAGGGCTGATGCAGCAACTTTTGACACAACACCAACCTTATTCAACCTTATTGAAACAGGGATAGACGGTTCTGTATAGCGGCCATTATGTTGTGTGACAAGTAGGCTTGCATTGCAAGAGAGTCCAGCCGGAGTCCCAAGTAATCCATAATTTGCACCAGTACTAATTGGCCCTTGGAATCGTTGAGAGTGAGACCCAAACTCGACAGATTCTCCGTCACGATAGCCATGTGGGTCATTGCTCCTTCTTGCGACTTGGAACAGATCAACCAGTCATCCAGTTAGTTCAATACCCCGATCCCTTGCAGCCGCAAGGGAGCCAGGATGGCATCCTCACACTTTGAGAATATGAGGGGGTTAAGGAGAGGCTGAATGGCGGCATGGAAAACCCAAAGACACTTCCCTGAAAAGTGAAGCAGAGATACTTCCTCTGTGTGGGACGAATAAGGATGTGAAAATACGTGTCCTTAATTCCACAGCAGTAAAACAATTGCCTGGCCGGACAGACTGCAGAATGTGACGGTGTGTGACCATCTGGAACCTCCTCTCCCTAAAGAACCCATTGAGGTGTCTCTGGTGCAGGATGGGGCGAAGGCCACCATCCTTCTTCAGCACCAGAAAATTGATTAGAACCCCTGCTCTTGGGAGGTGGGTTCTATGAGGCAAATGGCTCATTCGAGAAGTATTGCAGCTACTTCTTGTTTGAGGGCTGAGACTTGGAGAGAGTCGCTCACGGATCTAACTGTGATCCCGCAAGGCAGATTTGTCCATGTCAGGGACCCTCGCTTGGGACAGCCAAAGCTGCCTGCGAGCTTCTACCAGGCTTGCCAGCCTCCTGCCCCGGGCCTGACCTTAGCAGCCACTGGAGCAGTGTGCCTGATACTAGGCGCAGCTCCAAAGCCACCGGTAGTGTGCCATCTAGGTAAGCCGTAAGGAGGTTTACCGTGTTGGCCAGGCGCATGACTTGAGCTTCCACTGCGTAGGCCTTTTTTAAATGGGCCTCTGTTAAGAGGCTTGCACCAGGGCCATGCTGGTCAAGTCCACTGGTGGGAATTCCGCCAAGCCCAGCGTCCCCATGCCTTCTAAGGGAACAAGTGGGGTTGTCCATTTCACCACACTCGACGCCGAGGCCGGGTGGTTCCAAGAGGACAGTACCTCTTCCAGGAAGTCAGGGAACACTGGGAAGGGCTGAAGGCAGGGCAATGCTACCTGCATCCTGAAGACGAACTGGCATGGTTCGGGCACTGCCGTCCAGTGTACTTGTAGGAACTTGGAGGCTCGCTCTATAAGTGGGATCGAGCTTGGAAGAAAGAAAAGCCGATCATCCAAGGTTGTCTCAGAGCTGGGACCTGTCTCAAAGGTTAACTCTTGGGTATCTCCTCCCACCTCATCCATGAGGGAAAGGACTACCATCACAGGAGGCTGCAATTGATATCATGTCCCAGTCTTCCTCGACCACAAAAAGGTCTGGTTCAGAGACATCCGGAGCAACCACCTGTAAAGGCAGGGTCAGTTCTGGGGTAGGTGTTAGTGACGGAGCCGGGGCCGGAGCAGGGTGCTGGGCCTGCTGCCTGGCCAAATACTCCAGGTCAAGCCATTTGGTCCTTTAAATCAGAGATATCCTGTCCCTGCTTTGATTGTCTTGCCTGCTTAGCGCTCTGTGCATGAGATTTAGAGAAGCCTGAGATGCTGGAGTCTGAGCACAGGGAATGCTCTGCAAGGCTCTCTGGGACAATTGAAGTATGGGGGAGACCAGGGCTCCCAGTGCCACAGACAGTTCAGTTGAGCTAGCTGGAGAAGTCCCACTGGTAAACCTGGCGAGTCTGCTGCATGGCCCCCTAGGTTGAAATGCTGCACAGATCTCACAAAAGGAAGCATCTCCAAAGGCAGAGGACGTGTGCTGTATGCCCAGACACTGAACATAGAGGAGGTGCCTATCCTCTGGAGGAAGCTTCCTGCCGCAGGATGTGAAGGCATGGAAGTTCTGCATGTTCGCCATTATGGTCACACTAAATAAATGCAGTGTCAGTACCAAGTCATGAGAGAGTGAGAATGATGGTTGCCCAAGCATTGAGGGCGTCCAGAAATTGAGGGTGCTGAAGCACAGAGGGCATCAATCTCCATGTCCGTCTAATGCCGGGGCGTTAGGCATTAGACACACGTCAGGCACAGAGGGCACTGAGGCTCTGAGGTCCAGAGGGTGTCGAAGCACTGAGGGTGTCTGACTAGACCACCGAGGGAGCCGAAGCACCAAGAATACCGAAGGTATCGGGGGTCTGAGGCCTTGAGGCCTGAGGGTGCGAAGCACAGAGGGGCATTAATTGGTGGAACATCGGGACACTGGGGCGCCGAAACAGCGAGGGCACAGAGGATCTGAGGCTTCCAAACACTGGCACACTCAGGCACTGAGGGTGCAGGAGTACCGAGGTCACTGAGAGCAACAAGGCTCTGAGACAACGAGGGGCATGAGGGCACCGAGTGCACCAATGCTCTGAGGCTCCGAAAGGTGGCAAACCCCTGAGAAGATCAAAGCACTGAGGGTACCGCGTGCACTGAGGCTCTGAGGCCCAGAGGGTATTGAAACACCAAGGTGCAACGAGCGCCGAGACACCGCGGGCACTGTGTGCACCGAGGCTCTGAGGCCCCGAAGCACTGAAGGCGTACGAGCACCAGGGGAGTCTGACTGTGGAGCGCCGCATCGATGACCCGCAGCACCGAGGGCAACAAGGCTACGAGGCCCCGAATGCCGAAGCACTGAGGGAGTGCAACACCGCCGAAGCAACAGGAGCGCCGATGCACAGAGGAGTGACTATTTGTTCTCTCTCTCTATATATCTATTCTTTGCAAAAAAACTATGTTAATGCATAAGGTAAGGTTGTCAGCAAATAATATGGTTTACCTAGGTTTCCATAAAAGCTTTTGGCAACCGTACATACTAAAATACATACAAAAGTAGATGTCATCATAAGAAAATAAATTCCAATTTATTACATTGATGGCTTATGGTATTTTTTTTCTTTTTAACCAAAAAAAAGATTGCTAAATGCACATTAAAACAGTTGTATATAGTAAGATGGGGTAAAATGTACCAATAAATATACCAGCAAATTAAAGTTTTCATTTTTCTTAAACTCGTTAACATGCATTTTGGTTAACAAGTTCACCTTATCTAGTTGTTGAGACAGGAAGTGATGTAGGTGACCTGTGACAATTAAGCTTTTTTATGAGAAATGCGTTCATTAATGACCTATTCGACTCAATTTCAAAGTAATAGATTGATTTAATTAACACATTCCGTTTGAAAATCACTTGCTACTAAAGCTCTTGTTACTATCCCACAAGTTTGTTACAGTTCTATTTAAATGCCTAAGAGGCCATCTTTTTTTTTTTTTTTTTTACGCTCACTATAACATCACCCTCGCTTATTGCCCATTTTTGCCCATGGCCCTTACCTGGCAGTATAAAGAGGGTTGACTGTGTGTGTGTGTGTGTGTGTGTGTGTGTGTGTGTGTGTGTGTATGTATATATATATATATATATATATATATATATATTATATATATATATATAAAATAATTGCAAAGCATATGACATGGATTATTTAGATTTCCAGAAAGCTTTTGACAAAGTCCTGCATAAAACATTAATTCTCAAAATAAACACAGTAGGGATTCAACGAAAAGCATGCTTATGGATTAGGGAGTTGCTAACATGTATAAAATAAAAAGTACTGATTAGAGGAGAAACCTCAAAATGGAGTGATGTAACTAGTGGAGTACCATAGGGATCATATAGTATTAGGTCCTCTGCTCTTCCTAATCTACATTAGTGACTTAGATTCTGGTATAGTAAGCAAACTTGTTAAATTTGCAGATGACACAAACAGGAGGAGTGACAAAGACCGTTGCAGCAGCAAAGGTCATTCAAAATGATCTAGACAGCATTCAGAACTGAGCAGACCCAACTTCCCAGTAACATTGTTGAAGCATGACACCCTGAGATTCTTCAAAAAGTTGTTTGATGAGATGATGGGATCAATAAGCTACTAACACCCAAACAAGCAAGATGGGCCGAAATGGCCTCCTCTCGTTTATAACCTTTCTTATGTTCCTCTTATGTTCTTATTAAAATGACAAATGCAGGGAAACCCTAACTCTGCATTCCCTCACACCCCCTTACAAGCAGTGTAAGGGGCAGGGCAACACAAGCAACCACAGACAGCCATCATCAGTTAAGACGAACAACATACAAGCAGTAGTTACATCATGTAATAAACTATGACATTAATATTATGGGTCAAACATATAAACACATCTCGCCATACAGTACAGACCATCATAAATCAAGGTTACTTTTATTGTATTTTGCCAGTATTGCAGGTACAGTTGTAATTTATCTATTAGAATACACTGAATAGCAGTACAGCTATGGCCAAAAGTTTGGCATTTCCCTATATAATTAAATCATTTTGCTTCACTGAGTCGAATGAAGCTTGTGGAATAATTCTACATTAACATACCGAATTACATGGCACTTTGTAGTTTTCCATGCTTAATGAAAAACTGTGACATTAAAAAATGTGGCATTTCGAAATCCAAC
Source organism: Polyodon spathula (assembly GCF_017654505.1). NCBI lineage: Eukaryota > Metazoa > Chordata > Actinopteri > Acipenseriformes > Polyodontidae > Polyodon > Polyodon spathula. The sequence goes on along the minus strand of NC_054537.1, from coordinate 27,869,665 downwards.
ATGCCTTAAATTCTACCATACAACTGTTATGGATTCTGGTAGACTTTTGTAATATCATTCTTTAGTTTACTTGATTGCATGATGTTAAATAAAACCAGTATGATGTTAATCTATTTTTTTTTATATAGATTTTTTTTTTTTATTGTCCCAAATCAAAAAAAAAATATACATGTGATGCAAAAGTTGTGGCCTAGCTGTACCATGTAAAAAATGTAATCGCTTACAGTTTTCAAGCAAAGGACGTTTAATCTTACTATAACCATTAAAATATTTAATATATAAAATGTAATACACTGTTAGCATTTTGGATGTTTGCACCATAAACACAAACTAATAAATTATGTTAGTATAAAAGCATAATTAACATTAAAAAAAAAATTTCACCAGTTTTTGATCCACTAATCTGTACATGGTGTACTTGGCAAACATGTTACCCTCTACAGGCTCCACCTTAATGCCCGTCCCTTATTATTAGGCCCGGCGGCGGGTAATGTTTTTTTTTTTCGGTTTTCGCTGGAAAAACCAAACAACCCAGTTACATATTCCAAAAGAGGGAGGGCAGAGGAATAAATGAGGGGTCTCATGTCTTTCTAACAGCAATTAAAATGTAAGGGAGGTACCTCACACTGCTGCCCCGGGAAGTGCTGTATGTCTCGAGCAAACCTCTCCCGAAGACTCGGCAGTGGCTGTCAAATTTCTTTTTTCGCCAGAGTACATCTTTTTTTGCGAGAACCAAAGAACCTCATGAACCAAGATCCCTTTCACAACAAAAGAAATGACATTCTGAATTCCTTTTTTGCCAGAGTACTTCTATTTTCACCAGAACAGCTGCTTTTTTCGTGAGGGGTGTGACGAAAAAAGATTGTAAAACACATTTCCCACTCACAAAATGAAAAGACAATGTTATAGTCAATCTTATTGCCTCCCAATGATATACAGACATGTCATGATTTACTAAAGATATATGATTTTCAAGCAGTTTCTGTTTTTTTTTTTTTATTTTTAAACTGAAAAAAAAGGTCTGCCTCAAAAACAAAGGGTTTTTTTCTGACGAAAGAAGATTAGACCCTCACGAAAAAGGATATTTTGTCCTAAGGCCAATTTCTTTTTCAAGATCAAACAAGACTGACAAAAAAAACACGCAAAAAAAAAAAAGATTAATTTTTTTTTTCACTTTCTGTATCTTGGAATTTAACAAAATGGCCGATGTCAAGATACATCAACCAAAGAGAGCACACATCCACATTTTCGTGCAAACCCATTGAACAGGGTCAACGTTATTAAAGTATATATGGAGGAACACTTCAATACTGTACAGCAACTAACATGTAAATCATTTGTATGTCTGTTAAATGTGAGTGCTTTTAAACTGAGTGTGATGATAACCGAAGAGAGAAAGAGAGAGAGAGAGAGAAATATCACCTTGGAGAGCTAAATGGATTGAGGGGGTGTTCTAGAACAATATCTAAGAGATGAACTCTGAAATATGATTTTTTTTAATAGGGTAAACATGAGTTCAAAGGGAGGGGTTTAACCATGTTAATTATGATCTCAAGATTGATGAATCATCACATGACATATTGATTGGTCTCCAAAGATTTAGATTGTTTGACCTATAGCAGTTATTTACGAGAGTGGAGGGGTTTATATATTTTGGACAGTACATGCTTAAAGCATACAGAATAAAACAGTATGCACATACACCTTTAAATAAACATTACAAGGAAACCTTCCAAATTCCATACTAGAAGGCAAAAAAACCCAGACTTTTCTTAACATGCAACACAAAATGTGTTCAGCAATGAATGTAGATTGACAAGAGGCTTACTTTATAAGGAACATTCGACTCATCATCTTGACTTGGTGGTTAATAGATTCTTACACACAGAACATTCAATGCAAATCTTGGCAAATGTATGTAGCATTCATATTCAGCAAATACAACAACTAGATTATGATTAATGTTATTTTAAGATATAACTGTGTTTACCCTTTCTACTAATATTTTAATTCTAGCCTTAGCTGTTCTTTATTATACAGTTATTAATACTCACAGCTAATACACCATTTCCATAGTTATAAATACCATATTTGTGGGTGAGTAGTGTTTATTTTGATACAGTTGCCTACTTACACCTAAACAGTTAACTAAAAAAAAAAAAAAAATCTTTAGAAGTCAATACAGTAGTTCTCTTAAACGTAATTTTTTTTTATAAAGCTATGTTATTTTCAAGAAAATAATTAATTGAATCATGGTTGATTAAAGGAATAGTACTGTGTCATGCTAAAACTAGGGCAGCACGATTTTATGTCTTCAAAATATCTTCCTAATGTCTAGCACATGTATAATGGGGTTGGTCATTTGTTTCGGTAAAGGCAACCCCAACTCTAATTTAGTGGCATTAACACCCATTAGCTTTATAATGTCCACAATATGTTATGGTTAAAAAGTTATGTTTATTCAGTATAAGGGCAACCCAAAAAGGACCATGTCATTATGTGTTGGGTTACATTTTTAATTCTGTAATTTACTGAATACTTGAGATGCAAGTGTTCTACCATAAACAATCATTATGTCAGAGTTCAACTCCATATTTTTGACCTTCTGAGTTTGAGTAGTTCATGTATTAACTGACTACAACAGACAGTAATTTGTATGCAGATTAATTTCTGTCACTTTACCCCAAACAGATCACATATCTGTTTAAATCCCCTGTTTAAAAACAAAGAATCAATACATTTTGTATTACGTCTACATGTTTCTTGATGGACTGTACAAGATTAATCATGACTTTTATTTTGTTGTACCATGTGTGGGTGATATCGTGGCAATTAATATTCTTAAAAACTATAAACACGTTTATTGTAAATGTATAAAATCATTCTGAATATCACTCTCTGATTACAGACTAAAAAATAGACCACAATCAATTTCAAGTTCATAAATTGAGGTTGCTACATGGGCAAATGATTTACCAGGAATCTATTTTAACACTAGAGTGACCAAGGTGGTCATTTTGACCATTTTTGCAATTGAAATTGAAACTGCGGTATGTGCGTTTAAGCTAGAGAGCTGTGCTTTCCTGACTTTTCCTGACAAAAAAAGAATCGTGTAGGTGCAAAAATTAGGGAGATAAAATGCTGTCATACCAATTTCGACCAGGAGCTGTCAAATTGACCAATACATAAAAAAATAAATTATAACACTGAAATGTTGTGGTATTATTTGTATTTTGGGACTTGCTGCCATGTATTGAAGTTTGATTATATCAGTCTGCATTCCTCAATTGAGAGGTCTGACATTTCTATTGTTTCAGTGAGCCTCCCGTCCAGTCAGCTTTAACAGCTGACGGCGCTCAGCTGTCTGTCTGTGTGAAAGTCTATCATCTATGTTTTAGATGCACTCTGGTTAGTATATAAGTCACTTGTTTTTCTAAGAAATTCATTGTTACTCCAATACACATTAAAAGTGGATCACGGAAGATGCAGGACACCAAAGCAGTGTGTGAAATTACTACAAAGTTTACCAAACAATGATTCTGATGCAGCAGAGATGGACAATTAATATGGCTCTGAAGCAGATAGGATTTTCATAGATGAATCTTCCAGCAGCAGTGACAGTGAGAAGGATGCCAGCAAAGTGGCAGATCCGAGTGCAAGAAGAGGGTGCAGGAGATCCCATGGGAGAAGTAGCAGTCCTATGGCAGCCCCTGCAAGAATGCCAGTATTTTAATCTGCATCAACCCCTGCACCTGATCCAGCCGCTACATCACTTGAGGCAGCCATTTCTCCAGTGATAGCACCAGCACCACCTGGCACTCAAGAGGCTGGTAATGATGGCACTGTTTGGAACACTATAAATCGTGGTGTTGAAGTTGCAGTTAGAAGGGGTCAACATAATATTTTGAAGGATCTTCCAGGGCCCACGGCATATGCAAAATGCAACATTGATGAGAGCACATTGAGTGCCTTTCACCTATTTATTGACATGCATACAGTGGCTTGCGAAAGTATTGACCCCCCTTGGCATTTTTCCTATTTTGTTGCCTTACAACCTGGAATTAAAATTGATTTTTTCGGGTTTGTAACATTTGATTTACACAACATGCCTACCACTTTGAAGATGCAAATATTTCTATTGTGAAACAAACAAGAAATAAGACAAAAAAACAGAACACTTGAGTGTGCATAAGTATTCACCCCCCCAAAGTCAATACTTTGTAGAGCCACCTTTTGCAGCAATTACAGCTGCAAGTCTCTTGGGGTATGTATCTATAAACTTGGCACATCTAGCCACTGGGATTTTTGCCCATTCTTCAAGGCAAAACTGCTCCAGCTCCTTCAAGTTGGATGGGTTCCACTGCTATACAGCAATCTTTAAGTCATGCCACAGATTCTCAATTGGATTGAGGTCTAGGCTTTAACTAGGCCATTCCAAGACATTTAAATGTTTCCCCTTAAACCACTCGAGTGTTGCTTTAGCAGTATGCTTAGGGTCATTGTCCTGCTGGAAGGTGAATCTCCGTCCCAGTCTCAAATCTCTGGAAGACTGAAACAGGTTTCCCTCAAGAATTTCCCTGTATTTAGCGCCATCCATCATTCCTTCAATTCTGACCAGTTTCCCAGTCCCTGCCGATGAAAAACATTCCCATAGCATGACGCTACCACCACCATGCTTCACTGTGGGGATGGTGTTCTCGGGGTGAGGAGAGGTGTTGGGTTTGTGCCAGACATAGCGTTTTCCTTGATGGCCAAAAAGTTCAATTTTAGTCTCATCTGACCAGAGTACCTTCTTCCATATGTTTGGGGAGTCTCCCACATGCCTTTTGGCGAACACCAAACGTGTTTGCTTATTTTTTTCTTTAAGCAATGGCTTTTTTCTGGCCACTCTTCTGTAAAACCCAGCTCTGTGGAGTGTACGGCTTAAAGTGGTCCTATGCACAGATACTTCAATCTCCGCTGTGGAGCTTTGCAGCTCCTTCAGGGTTATCTTTGGTCTCTTTGTTGCCTCTTTGATTAATGCCCTCCTTGCCTGGTCCGTGAGTTTTGTTGGGCGGCCCTCTCTTGCCAGGTTTGTTGTGGTGCCCTATTCTTTCCATTTTTTAATAATGGCTTTAATGGTGCTCCGTAGGATGTTCAAAGTTTTGGATATTTTTTTATAACCCAACCCTGATCTGTACTTCTCTACAACTTTGTCCCTGACCTGTTTGGAGAGCTCCTTGGTCTTCATGGTGCCGCTTGCTTGGTGGTGCCCCTTGCTTAGTGGTGTTGCAGACTAATTTATTTAACTAATTATGTGACTTCTGAAGGTAATTGGTTGCACCAGATGTTATTTAGAGGCTTAATATCAAAGGGGGTGAATACATATGCACGCACCACTTTTCCGTTATTTATTTTTCAGAATTTTTTTAAACAAGTTATTTTTTTCATTTCGCTTCACCAATTTGGACTATTTTGTGCATGTCCATTACATGAAATCCAAATAAAAATCTATTTTAATCCCAGGTTGTAAGGCAACAAAATAGGAAAAATGCCAAGGGGGGGGGTCAATATTTTCGCAAGCCACTGTACGCTTCACCACATACAATGTTGCACTGAAGCAGAAACCCACCGACAACTACAAGATGATTCCTGGTTAATGCCCTTGGAGGAATTAGAAGCTTTCATTGCACTAGAATATGCCCCTGGAGCATTTGGTGCCAGAAGCCTGTTGCTGTACAGTTTGTGGTCCAGTAAGTGGGGACCCACCCTGGCATCTTAAATTTGGATCCGCTTCATTGACAATAGCATTCTCTGCTACAAACCGGGATAGAATATTACAGTCAGCCACAAGAGTCGACAATGCCAGATTGCAAAATGTAATGGCAACAAGATTGTTGATAGCTGTGCCAAATCCTCAAGCAGTCTGTGGTAAGTGCACTGCATATATTGAAAAGCACAGGATCTGTGTGATTTGTAAATGAAGCCCATTCTGTTAAAATGTTATTTATTTATTCATGTCATTTCGATTATAGCATGTCTACAAATGCACTGACTAAGACAAGAAAGCCATTTTATAAAGGTGCGTTTTTAGTCCTGACTTGAAAACTGTAACGGTCCCAGCTTCCCTGACAAACGAGGGCAGAGCATTCCATAACAAGAAAAAGAAAAAGCTGTACCTCCCATGTTGCTTTTGTTGACCCTAGGAATAACCAGCAGCCCTGCATCCTGTGATCTCAGAGTGCCGTTTGGAAAATACAGGGTCAATAACTCCTGCGCATAACTAGGTGCTAATCCATTCAGGGCCTTGTAAGTTAACAGCAGAATCTTAAAATCAATTCTATACTGCACTGGTTTTAGTCAGCATTCTAGCGGCGGTATTCTGAACAACCTGCAAGCGGGATACCGCACGTTTTCGGACACCAGAATAAAGTGCATTACAATAATTAATTCTAGATGAAACAAAGGTATGCATTAGTCTCTCAGCATCAGATACAGAAATAATTGGTCTAAGTTTGGCTATATTTCTCAAATGGTAAAAAGATACTTTAGTAACTTTCCTAATATGAGTCTCAAATGAGAGATCAGGATCAAAGATGACCCCAAACTCTTAATTTCTAGTTTAAATTTTGATGAGAGACTGCTCATGTAATCGCACATTTTATTAAACCTACATTCAATATAACAATACATTCATAAAACCAGACATCAGCAAGACATCTGACTCAGTATCTGAAGGTATTCTCCACGAGTACTGCAGGCAACATAATATTACTTATGTAAGTCATTCTCTAAAATGACTTCACAATGAATACCACAAGTTACCAAAAGTACAATATGAATTCTATCTATATGGTGCTTGCGTGTAATTTCCGTTTGTACAGTTCCATCTTAGGTAAAGCAGAGTCGTGGTACGCCAACTCGACAGCTTTGCAGCCATTTTGAAGGGACAACGAGCAGTTGCTCATACAGTACAACATTGCATATCCGACCCCCTGTGGTCTGGGGTATAGGTGGATATGTGAAAAAGTCGGATTTGCAAACATCTATAAAAAAAAAGCATTTACACATCAATAGATATTTTAGTGAACAAAAACAACACGCAAACTGCTTTAAACACAGGGCAATTTTTGGCTTTTAAAGTAAGCAAACGTAAAAGAGATTGATTAGGCTACAAATACACAGTTTTGCTATGCAGTTTGCTGTAAGTCATCTTAACGCAAAGCTAAAAATACAAAACAAACAGTAAATGTACAGTAACCTGCAACTGATGGTTTCTTTCTTAACTCTAGAAGTACCTGCCTCCCTGGTTCTGCTTTCTTAATGTCTCTGTCACGGTACTTTGAGCTCTTTCTTGATATTGCCAACAGCCGATAAGCAGCTCTGTTTGAATATTACTTTGACTATTTTAAACAAACGGCCACTAAGCATTGTGTTTATGAAGCTTGCTTTGTTTAATTCAAATGCATTTAAAAGCTACACCAACACACTGCCAAGCATACGCTCCATCATATAAACACATTGCAGAAAGAAAAAAAAAGCTTTCGCGACTGGTGTATTGAAACATCACTGCTACTTGCAGCTGACTGAAACATACACACAGACTGCCTCTCTTAAAGGGGAACGCACCAAAAGGCTGATTGCTATAACGCTTTCTTTCTGTTTCCATCGCGGAAGCTGCATTTGCTGCCAATGCCGTTACTCTGGTAGCCTACTTTTAATATTTATTTATTTATTTATTTATTTATTAAACAAGGCGGTTAATTGATCAGGGTGGTTATGTGACAGTCGGATATGCAACATCCCACTGTACTCTTGTCTTAAAGGGATTTGGAACAAAGGTAGGCCAGAGAGAGTTCCTGATTGGCTGGTCACATCAGAGCCCACATGAAGGTGAGAAGCTATGTTACCTATGTCAGCCAGACTCTGAGTTAAGAATAATTGCTGGAAAAGCAAGAGTGTCTCCCATGTTGTGCAGACTTCAGTAAATTATCTTGATTAATTGGTGTTAGCCACTGTCTGCGCATTCGCAGACTTAAACCAAGTACTGAAAATACCAATCTGTCTGCAATATAATCTACACATGACATATTTTTCTTTGACAGAGACTGCCAATGCTCATACTACGAAACAGTGGTAATTTATGGCTGTGTATTATTTCAAACAAAATGTAAACATTTAAATATACCCTCCCATTGGGTAATTTAAATTTTGATGGTGAGTTTCTCTCCCTAAAAGAAAACTACATGTAAAAACTAATTGCCCAAAAGGCACTACCAAAATAGCATGGCAAAATTCCATGTAAACCGGTTAAGGGAATCAGTCGAGGAATGCATGTTTATAGTTCCTTGACTGGCTGGTGGGCAGGTCCCAGTGGACCTTTTCACAATAACTGGGGCCTTCAGGCTACGAGCCAGGAATCAGGACCTTCTGCTTTGCTCTGACCGTCTACTTTGCCCTTGGGCGACAAAACTGTCCGAACCAACACGAAGGAACCAAAACCTCTGGCCATCGTGTGTTGAACCGTGGTCTGTGTTTTAATTATTATCCAGGGAAAGGATTAGTTTTAGGATTTTTAAATACCAATTAAAAGTACAGGCCTGTGTCTTAGCGGGACCTCTTACAATAGAGAACCAGCGCTCACTGTCTTAACAACACCTTTTAAATAAATTCTGAGTGCCACAGCAGCGTGTTGAACGTCAGCTTCCAGTGTCTCTCCCCATATGTAAGTGGATTACCAAAAGCCCTAGTACAAGTATATGGACATGTGATGGGGACCATCACACACCCTGCCACACTTGTTTCGCTGCAGGCCTGTTACTAGTCGTTTGTTTAAATCAGAATTTCAGGAAACCGCTGACTTACCTACATTCCATTAACACATCTATCACTGTCCTCATCATCACCAGCTGTTGTCTTCCCAAAAAGACAAAGATAAAGGACATTTAGTTTTTGTAAAACTCCTATTCTTCCTGTGCTGTTGGACATTGTATGTCTTTGTTTATGCTGCATCATGACACTCCACCCCACCCTCGGGAAGAGCGTTACAATGCTTGCAGGCATTGTACTTAATATACAGTGCTCCCTTGCTATAACATGGGTCTCGGGGGACACACAACAACATGTTGCAACTGAAGAGCGTTATAAACAGGGGAGGGGGTTGGGATGCTGCGGGACACATAACAACACACATCTGACTAAAATACAAAATAAAATAACTCCCTCTCTATAATGCACATATACACAAAATGTAACTTTCCATGATTAAACCATACATAAAACACCATGCAATCAATGCTGTATTTAACAAAAAAAACAAATAAAAAAAAAAAAAGGGTAACATTCCCACTTGATTATTTTAATTAACCGTTTTTCAACTATAAATAGCCTGGCTAAACGGCGGTCAGGAGTTCAGTTTGAAGCGAACCAAGTACGAGAAGGAGAGCGGGTCGGGTGAGGGGAAGAGGGAATGGGTTCGCCCCAGGTTCGGCTGCCAGAGCGAAGCTGAAGCGTCTAGTCTCCCGGAGAAAGCCGCAGCTCCTCTCGCACCAAAAAAGTAAATACATTCTGAAAGATAACCACGTAATAGGCATAATATGCATTTAGTTATAAAACAAATGCTGAATAAGAGGTCTGTGTTATAAAGTGCCAGTGCAGCTTTTCTTCAGTTCAGATACTGTATCAAAAGGGAGAGACAGAAACGGAAGTTAGACTGAGAAGTTGTTTATAGTTTGAACAACACTGGTACTGTATTTACTGTAGACATATTGCATGACTCACTAGTATAGGGAATTGGGGGACATGCTGTAGGAGCGTTATATCCGAGGTGCGCTATAATCGAGAGCCTTATAGCGAGGAAGCACTGTATACAGGCAGTGGATGGCCACTGGTGTTGTGTATAATTTAAGTCAATACCTAGTTCATGGTTATTTCTATATTAATTTAACTGAATTAGTCTCCTTGATTGTTGGTTATTATGTGTATTGCCTTCATGTTATGCTTTAGGGTGCTTTACCTTTAAGGTAACAAGCTCATTAAAGAGAAAGAGGTGCACTTGTAAAAGTGGGCGGGGATAAGCAGGTATAAAAAGGGTTGATTTCCACCAGCAGTCAGTTCTACGCAAGAGCTCAGTCGATACAAACCTTTGCTGTGATATTTCAAAGCTAGGGCTAGAAGGAAGTATACTACAATCTATACAACTTTTTTTTTTTTTTTTGAAAGTTATTTTTCTTTATCTCTTTATTACTTTGTTTTATTATAGTTTTTTTTTCACTGAAAGTATACATGCAAAGTAGCTTGCTGCATTGGAACGTGGACATTGCTTAATTTTACAAATAAACTGCGCCCTTGTTATTTAAAAAAGAAAGTTTGGCTTCAGAACATTTTCTTTATTTAATCCTGGGGACCTGGAGTACCGCTCAGAGAAAAGGAACCCTGTGACAGTACATTTTTGTGGTGTCTTATTGACTGTAGTCATATTTTGGGCTTGAAATTTTTTTTCTGCCACCATGCATGGTGTAAAATCACCAAAACAAAAATAAATAAATAAATAAATAAACAATCAGATCAGTAAACAGCTTGGTATTCAGCCAACAGGGCCATCCAAGTGAATTGTATCATGACAGGTGAATAAAGTAACTAATTAAAAAAACTATAGAAAATCTATATATCCTACATTAAATCAACCATTTTATGCTAGGTGAAAAAGAACCAAGGATTGCAGTAAATCCTTGAAGAAAATCAGATAAAGAATGCACAAGGCAGTCTTATGGTAAAGATGTTTAAGCTCCACAGGCTAAACTTCAAGGGCTTTGTTATTTTAAATTGTTGCAAATGAAAAAGCATAATCTTAAAATCAGCTAATTGCACCCCACAGCACTCCATATTGATTGTGTGAAGCAAGCAGGAGTCTGTAACGTTCCCTTTCTGAGGTATTGCTTTTTAAATTCATTGTGGCTTTTGCTGATGTTAAGACTCACCATTCTTAATTGTTTTTTCTAGAAGTCAGCATAGCAATTGTTATTTATATTTATTTTCACTTTCTTTCCCTCCCGACTCTGGTTCCACCTCTGAACAGTTAACGATTCGTGGCTGCTTTTACCTACAGCTGTGTTGGGACTTGATTGCAAATTAATCATTCACTTGAATCCCGGCACGGTCTGCACATGAGCTTATTGTGAAATACCTGTTCCCAACTACAAATACACATTTCAAATCACCGGTGCTACACAACCCAAATTATATCCCGTGCATCAATGCATACAAACCAACAATAGCACACCACATAAAACATTGGCAGGGTACCCCGCAACAGGTTGAAAACATTTTTTTTTGGTGAGGCTGCTTTTATAAGCTGCTCTTCTGTTTCAGTGCCTTCACAGAAACAAGTAGCACAATAATATAATCTATTAACTAGTGTTCCGCGTTTGCGGTCAATTCTGAATTTTACCAAAAAATTACAGGATTAGTTTTTTAACTGGACGTCAAATTTTTACTTATTTATACTAAATTTTTGTCTATTATTCAATATTTTCTAGGAAATGCACTATATTTTGATAAAAATGCTGTTTTATTTTGACTCTGACATTGTAATAAGCAGCCCTATACTGTATCCTTGGATACAGCAGACATTTAGATGTCAGAAGATCAAATAACGTTCAAATGTGGTTCTCTGTCACTTCACAAACACATTATCACCTCATCATGTTGGCCAATCAAAGTTTGATTATTGTGGCAATTGCTGGTCCAAGTAACTACTAGCTTGATCAAAAACTAAATTGAAATACTTGCACAAAAATATCATATTTTTAGTGGATAACAAATAGGGAGAAAACGTAAATCAGTTTGTGAAGACTAAAAATAAAACTAATGTTTCAAAGTACCATATACACAAAGCAAAAATAGCAGAAGTGGGTCAGATGAAGCAGAGGATGCATAGCGCTGCAAATACTGCTGCACTGAGGTACACGCGCGCTTACAATAAAAGAACATACTGAAAAATAAGTGACACGTTAAACTGACAATAAAGTGAACTGAGAGACAAGCAATCCATTTATGCAGCTTTTACACACGCTTTAATAGAAGAGTGCAGAATGACTGTGTTAATGAATTTGTCAGAGCGCTGTGCTTTGCTGGACAGCCACCGTTTATTGCAGAGGTATGTATCGGTGACTTCGTGTGACAGTACTGTCTGTCCATCAGCTAAAACACTGCTGACAATCTTAATCGCAAATATTTGACAGAAAATAGTGATGCTTTAGTTGGTAAACTTACACATGGAATGCATTGATGGAAATGTTCAGTGTGATTTTTGATGCTTCTAAATAAAATAACCCTGAATTAACTTCAAATTGATTTTGTAGTTGATGTAGTTTTATTTCATCAGATCATTTTAATATTTAAAAGGAATTTAATTATTTGTATTATTAGAAGTACTGTTAAGCAAGACAAGTAAATCATTTTAAATTTGATTACACTTGAGGAGATAGTTCTTCTTTAATGAGGATGGCAAGATATATTTCTAACCCTAAATCTGCATGGAATTAATGAAAACCGTACTTCTTAGTCTTAGTACTGTTAATGCTGTGCATGTAAAAGGCACGTCTAATGGTCAGTTTGAACACAAGAGGCAAATACGATTGTTTTAATAATATGACATATTTAATAGTATAAAAATAAAGCCTAGCCAAGATTGCTAGTCTTTCATCTGTGTATGCATTTTTTGTGACTTGAGCATTTTTTGTTTTGGAAATGGTTGGAAATGTTGACTTGAAAATAGGAAACTAAAAGAAATGTAATGGAGTTTTATTTCAAGTTAATTAAAAAAAACAATTAATGTATAAACAGATTTTACCACATCATTTTTAGTAAACTGTACAACCACATTTCTGCTCCTACACATTTGTGTGACACCAGGAAAAAAGAAAACTCAATACCCCAGGCAATGTGGGAACTTCATTTGGTAAGGCTCCCAAATGCAATAGAGGATGATTCATTTTAGATTAATAATATAATTATTGCCTGTGCCATAAAGGTTAAAGTAAGTGAATCAGTATTGACAAATACAGTAAATAATTACATTTAATCCACAAACAGGCATGTCAGTGACATTTATCCCTATGACTTACTGTATATTTACTATGTACGTTTGACATACAGACAGTCTAATGCCTGTGTATTCCCAAGAGTGTGATACTATTCATAATGCTTCAAAATGCAACGCTACAGTACTGTACATCCAAACCAATTTCCATCTTAATTAATTAAGCACAGTACTTTATACATAAAACAGAGCCAGACATAGACAGTATGCCTTCATTTATTGATTTTGATTGTGTTAATAATGTATAATGTAAGTGTGAAAAGAGGCTCCATACAGCCCCCATGGAGATATGCAAAGTAATGTAAATAAGTGTTTTTTATGTTATTTTTGTGATTTAATTGGAACATCAGAGGAAATAATCTAAGAAACAACAACATAATACCATTATTTAAAGGGGAAATTAATAATTTTAAGTTAGCGAAAAATGAATATTACATTTTGCATATACTGTATGTTGAATGGAAACCCCTCTGATTCTTCTCATGGGAGATAATACATTTGTTGAACTGCAAAAAATCACACATTTACTTTAAGACAGAAAATGCCTGGAGCACACATAAAACAGTATTATAAAAGTGACTTTGAAAATTTTCTTGAAATGTCCTACAAAGCTTTATATACAGTTCATAATGATGACAACCATAATCATCAATCCATGAACTCTTGATATTGTAAGTGATGGAATTCATTGAATAATTTATTCATGGCAGTCAGTTTAGTTATTTTGATATCCAGTAGCTATTACTCATATTAAAAACGATTATTAAGGTTTTATTTGTATCCCCACTGGCACTATATATAATCACTTTTTATCTTTTTCAAAATGCACACTAAATACAATTGGGACCTGTTTTTTGTTTGTTAGTACAGTCAGAGTCGCTTTATCGGGACGCCTCAGAAGTAAAAATATCCAGAATAAGTGGCTGTCCTAATTAAACTCGAGGCATTTAAGATCACAATTTTTTCTTTCTAAATGAAAAGAAAAAAAATGAAATCAGATCACATTATGATTAAATTTTAAATACATACTTTAAAATACAATACAATACAGTTTTTTTTTTTTTTATTCCTAAACAAAATTAATCACGTTTTTTTTATTTCTACATGAAATGAAAAAGAATGAAATCCCATCTTATCACAAGACGAGGCACCTACGATGTTGATGCACCAACCTTCTTTACAACAGCAGCCTGAGAAACCACAGAAGACTCCTGGTTTAGGCGATTGGTCACAGCGTAATCACGTACTCACAGCTCTGTGCTACATGTACCTGAAAAGCGATCTCTGTCCATAATTTGAAAATACTGTATCCCAATTAAACGACATAAATAATATTGGGAAGAAACGTCTCCCGGAGTTGTATCCCATTTAAGCAGAAATCTCGATTATTAGTTTCCCTATTAGGTGGTGCCTACTGTAATTTGCCTGTCATTATTTTATTATTAAATAGATAGAGCAAGCAAAACAGCCTGTATATATTACTGTACACTGACAGAAAGTGTAGTTCCCAATGGATTGTTCAAGTGGAGACAGGTGTGTCTTGTCCACTTTTGAAGTTTCTGTGATTTGGACCACTGTAGCATGCCTGTTGAATCTCGTAACATGTTACATATTATATGTCTGCTGGCTTGATCTATCATAACATGGTTGGGACCAGAGCTGATTTATAAAACCTTACATTTGCCTTTTGGATTGTTGTGGCATTTTTAGGACAGCAGTGTTGTATTTGAATATTGTGTATTTTGCTTGCGAAAATAGTACACAGTATGGTAGTGGAACATACATATTCTATATTATATGGGTTATCCAAACTTTACTTACTGTTGCTGAAGACCATGCTCTTTTTACAATTCCAGTTACTTTTTAAACATACTCTTGATTGGGTCTATGTTTTTATTAATCAACTGGGGCACTTCCGAATGTTTTCCGGTTTCATTTTATCCATTGTGGCATGGGGGTGTACTGTGATGCAATCAACTTAAATCAACTTGCGTTTTGGTTTACACACTAGCTTGTACCGTACTGCAGTAAAAGTGTTACAAAATATATATCATATATTATAATGTTGCTTGGTCAAACCGAGCACTCTGTTGGCTAAGAGGCATGTTGGCTACAATGTAGTCCTGAGGTGCAAGGTCCAGAGGGGGCACTTAAACTACAGGAGATCAACTTGCTTTCTCAATACTGACATTTTAGGCTTTGTGTAGTTATTTATTGAGGGGTTTATTGTTTAAACACTAATAGATAATGAACAAAACCATATTTGACTACCATCGATGATTACTCTAATCAATTCAGTCAGCATTAAGAAAGGGTGATTGCAGTCCTGTTCCAGGTATACTTTTGTATTGATTGAGACACAAACCAAACGTAACCATAAGTAGATAATGATGTCCTTCACTTGACCTAATTACCAAATCATTACATCACAATGGGCCTGCTTGAGGATTCATTTTCTTACTGTTGGTGTCTGGGGGGCACGACTCTCCAGTGGCAGACGGTTAATGCACTATTACCCTATTCACACTACTTAAATTAAATGTAAATATATAATAGCTGTACATTGAAACACATTATTGTCATTCATTTGATTCACTATCATGTTTTCATGTCCATACATTACCTAGGTTGTGTGAATAGGGACATTGTTTGTGTCTGTTCACTCTGCTGATGGATACTGGATCCATTACAACAGCTGATGGAGCTTTTCACTTTTTTCTTAAGGCATGAACAATAGTAAAGACAGCGTTGTTGCTTCTGGGTTTTGATGTGTAAAATGCTTTCTTATAATATACTTACAGCTTCTGGTTTTCATTTCTATTAATTTCATTTTTAGACGCTTATTTTTAGCTATTTTTGAGTTTAATCATGGAACCTGATATATATATATAGATAGTAAAATGTAAATTTTTTTTTTTTTCAGGGCTTTCACTTATTTACCTTATATATATATATATATATATATATATATATATATATATATATATATATATATATATATATGAACTTATTGTTTTTGGTTACTTTCCAAAATTCTTGGCCATTTTTATTATGGTCACATAATGCATCAATTCAACAGTACTTGCACACTTCAATTGTACCGTCTTTCCTTTGCTGTCTTCCACAACAATCCTTATGGTCACAGCCATTTTCTTCTGGGGTTTCTGAACATATAGGTTTTTTTTTTTTTTTGCATTTTGACAACATTTTTAATGCAGTTTTAAATTCCACAAGTATGTAAATATTCCCTGTGACAGAACTCTAATATAGCTTTAAATCTTGTGAGCAAATACAATCCTCCGCTTCTAGTAATTGTTATGTTGTTTTAAATCTACCAAGCGTGTTACATCCTCAGTAGTTGGGGTGGGTTTAAAGTACTCAAAACGAATCAATGCGAGATACAAGTCAACAAGGTGTTTGTTGGATATGCACCGATTTAATTATTATATTTTTTTGTATTGGGGTTGATTTATCGGTTTTTATCAGTTAAAACCGAAAATCAGAAGCCTGAAATATACTGTATTATCTGCGTTATCCTAACTCAACTCAAATGTTACATGGTAGATCAATTTTATGTATTGTGTTATACAGTATTATTAAACTAAAAGCTCTGCTCTGTATATAACACTATTGATCTCATTTAATATTGGGGTAGTTTTAAAATGTAAACAAATCTCAGCATAAGAGTCAGCATTGACAGGCTACGTGAAATGAAATACATCAAGGTTACACTGAAGACGTTACCAAGATCATTTTTCTAACATGTCATGCACAAATATGAACAATCCCATACTACCCCAAGGGAAGTATACTAGTACCATATACTTCAGTAAACATTGGGTTATTGACCCTCCCTCCCCACTGTGCCCCCGCTTCATCAGTGTTTTCACCTTTGTAGAGAAATTCCTTATCTGCAAAAACATACCCTACCCTTGTAAAAAACTGACATCCTATTTCTATGATTTTATCTGGAATCAGAAATTAGTTTAACACCTTGACTTCCAAGGACTTTTGATATAGCTGTGTGTTTGCAACAAATCTCATCTTTAATACTAAACTTTATGTCAGCTCCATATAATGAAATGAGTCTCCAATTTTTGTGATTGTATCTTTTATCATGCATTGATTTATTGTTGCATTACTCACTTAGAACCACCACATATCCTTTAAATAACCGCAAGCTGACTCATTCATGATTTAAAAAGCAATGCACAGTATTGTCGTTTGGTGATTTCAATACCCAGTGGTTTTGTCACATCTCAGTTCATTTCCATATCTATATCCTGCAGAGTGAATGTGTTGATAAAACAAGGTAAATCCAGGTAAAGAAGCTGATGAAACTGCCTCATAGTCAAAGTAGCAGGGCAAAGGTCTGCCCATGTAAATTGCATATATTGTGTAGATATAATATCTGTAAAATATAAAAAATGTAAAATTAATTGCCAAGGAGGAGCTTGGAGGCAGCTCATTAGCTAATGCCCTCTCAAATCATTTGTATAATACAGGCCAGAGCAGCAGGTTGCAGTCCTGGCTAGTGCACTAGGATAGCCTTAGCTGGGTGTTTATTTGTTTAATTGTTTGTTGGAACAATTAGTTTGTTGTAAAGAAAAGTGCACTCCAACGTGCTGAACTGCAATCATCTGCTATGGCTGCTGCTTGCTAGCCTAAGCTGCAACGCTACCCTTCCACAGTCCCACAAACAACAGCTTGGTTTATACATGTTAAATAATTCTAACTATGGGACGGACCAACTCAAACCGTCATCGCTCTTGCGAAAGAGTGTTTATGTGATAATACCGCTAGTTTCCATATCACATTTTCTTTATCACAAAACCAAAAACTAGCCATTTCCAACCCACGAAATGGACGGAGAGAGGTTTCGCAGGAGTAGGAGGGACTACGGAACCGCTGTTGACCAATCCCCAGCCAGTATCTGTGACATTTTGAAGAAGTCGTCCAATGAAATGCTATCCAGTGCCATGGAAAAAAAAGGAAAAAAATTGATTGCAGTTTATTTATTTATTTAAACGGGCAGAGTCCGGTAGTTACATATATTATTATTATTATTATTATTATTATTATTATTATTATTATTATTATTATTATTATTATTTCTTCTTAGCAAATTTAAAAACTTAATCTTGATGCTTCTGAGATGACCTTTATATGTATTATGTAATTTTGTTAACTACACAGATTTATACTTTTCGAGGGACCGCTTGGCATGCTGACATGGTGTAGCCAAAATTTGCTCCCTTGTACTGGAACGGTGGGCTTGTTCTTACATGCCGAGAATTTGGGCTTCATAATGTTTCTGTGTAGTCAACATGTTGAAGTACTTTACTAGAGTAACCAAATGTTTAAAACTAAAATTTAATATCTTTAAAGTGGTTAAAACATCAATATATTCTTTATTAGTATTCTAGTTTGTTTACATTTGTTAGCCTTTAAGAAATGAATAATTTGAACAGAGATAGGTGATGTCACAGATCACGTGTGACTATGTCCATGGACTTAAAAAAAGTGTACCATCCGTAGTTGTAGCTTACTACAAAGATAAGAAATAAAAGAAAATACATCTAAAAGGTTTTACCAGCACTTTAAGAGATATTGTTTCAAGCAAACCTCTCCGTGAGTAGAAAAGAGTTTATTGTTTGTACGTATTAAAGAAATAACACGTATTGCTTTATTAAACAATTAACTAGAACTTGTGCTGCTTGTGCGTGTTTCGTTTAAGGGTGCAGAAAACACAACATTATGATAATAATAGGCATAATACATATACTAATATTTGATACTGTAATTATTCATTTAAATTATTCAGTGTTGTGTGCAAGTGTTCAGTTTAGCAAATATCAGGATGTTTAGTGCTATTTTTTTTTTTTTACTATTTGCTTAATACGCGATAGCTTTTGACAAGTTTGACGTTAACTGTGAAATCTGGTCCTGCGAAAGTCTTGCGATGTGATTTATAGCTGGAATTGAGTAAATTTGGTCAGGCGATAGCAAACAACTCCCCCTTCTCAACCCACTTTTTGAAGGGTGAAAAGGGCTTGTTTTGGTGCCGCGAGATTTCGATTTGGATTTTTCTTGTGTTTTATTATCGCGAATGCTTTCGCGTCCTTGTTCGCTAAGTGCTAACTTTGATTTGGCCTGGCCCTATATCCCATTAATCTCAATACCAGTCTCTCTTGGAGATCCTTAAGGAACTGTCTTAGGCCAATAGTTTTATTTTAATTTTTTATTATTACTTATTAATGACCTCCAAAATCAGTGTAGTAGGTCATATATAATCCTTTATGAGATTACACTGTGATTTCAAAATGAACGTAAAGCAGCAGATTATGGCCCTAGATCTCTTAAAATTGACCCCTTTAACCATTTCTTCTTAAACAGATAAATAAATTATCTTTTAGCCACTGGCAAACAAAACTTAAACAGAACAGTTATAAGTTAGAAATGCAAAATATTATTTCTGCTGTTTGAAACACAGTTTTTATACTGTTTGTAGGAAGTTAATTGTCTTGTTAATTGTTCCACTTTTCAGGAGTATCCAAACTGCATTATAATTTTGAAATATGTCCCTCCTTAACAAATAAATACTACTTAAGCGATAGAGCCCATCAATGCAGGCTCTACCATGTGGGAGATGACCGCGACTGGAGTTGTGCATCCCAAACCGTAGGCGAGGGCACTAACGAAAGTCAAGGTCATCTTCCTCACAGTAGAGCCTGCATCGAGAGGGCTCTATTGCTATTAGAAAATTATTTATTTCTCTTTTAAAAAAACTTTAAAACCTACATATATCTTGAACTTCTGATATTTCGTCGGGTAACATTCCGCTGAGGAAAATAGTCCCTAACATAATTAGAATAGAAAAATGACATACACATAGAGAAAACTGTTTTTATTATTATAACATTGCCAGATAAAGGATTGATGAATATGATTTTTGAGTAGGATTGTTGAATAGTCTGTGTAATATAGAGTCAGACTCGAAACTTGTTGTTGGAGGCGGGGCGTCATTCAAGCTGGAAGGGAGTTGATTGGATGGTGCGGAAGAAATTGAAACAGGGTTGGTAGTTTGACTGGCTGATTTTGAGGTGTTGCATTGTTTGGATCCAGCTTATGACAGAATTGTTGACCAATCGTGTCTTTCCTGTTGGTTTGCTGTCCAGTAGCTGTGAATTGAGCCTTCATTATGGTGTCCTGTCACAGATATGATTTTCCTTGTCTCTAGACCAGCATCAGAAAGTATCAATGTTTATGTAGCTTTTTATGTTATAAGATGACAGTATTTATGCACGGATTGATTTAAAATTGAATTCACAGTTAATCACTTCAACAGTCCAGCGGGCATCTATGCAAAATAGAAGCCCACTGGATCTGGATGCTGATTGGCTATTCGCACTCAATCGTTTTCTAATACACCATTGTGCATTTTCTGCTGGTTTAAATGTGGTTACACTTTATCTAGACAGCATTTATCTGAAAAAGAAAAAAAATGAAATGTCTCTCTAAAATAATGTTTCCAATAATAGGCTGGAGAGCAAATCTTGAAAGTATTGTTTCTGTGCTCCTTATATAACTAAAGCAAACTATCCAACCATCGCCAAAGTCAGTAAACACAATATCACATAATTTCTCAATTTCTTGCAGAAAAAAAAAAAAAAAAAAACATAGTACAATCAAACAGGTGTTCAAGCAAGTCAACATCTAGTTAGATCGAAAAGACAAGATTATTTACAACCATTTTGAATGATTTCAAGATTCAAGTAAAGGTCTCTGGTAAATTTTTTAACACAGAAAACCCACAATAAAATAGAAATGGTATCTTGCCCAGTCTTCCACTATTCACTGGTGCTGACACGAATTACATCCTGTGAGGTGCCCGAAGAAGCCAGCGTTGATTATCTGGTAAACAACCAAAGCTTGACGGATGAAAAAAGGATTAGTTTGACAGCGAGAATAATCTTCATTCAAAGTTGGTTTATCAAATTAGGTAGAAAAAATTGGCAAATTGATTATATATTTTTTTTTTTTTAAATGGAGGCGGTGGCTAACTGTGGCACACAGCAGGGATGTAGTGGATAGAGATAAAATATAAATCCTTATCTTGCCGATCATTGGACATATTGTTTATCGAGGGACAAATATGGAGCTAGCTATTGTTGATCTAGTCTGGTATTAGAAGCGCCTAACATATGATTGATACTTACGTGATTTGAATTGAGGTTAAAGTGAGTTCCCTGCCAGAACTATCGCTTTGCTTATTAGTTTACGGATTCCATATTACCTGCCTTTACAGGTAGTGCGACTTGTACCTGCATTTTTACATAGTAATCATATCACCTGCATTTTCTTAATGTTTAATTTCTTACATTTATTATTCTAATATAGATGTTTCTCATCATTCTCAATTGTTGTTTCTGCTTAGATCATTATTTACCATGCTCACTATTACTGTCCCTTTTAACCTCCTGAAAAAACCTACATTTCTCAAGTGAGGGTTTTTTAAGAAATGACCACTCTGTCACTGTGAGTAAATAGCAAATCTGTCCAAATCACAATGCATTATCATATTATCAGTGGAAATCATCTGGTTGCCTTACTGTAGATGCAACTCAGAATCCCACAGGAACATTTCAATATTTTACACCACCATATATATGATTGATGAACAGTATTTTCAAGCTCATTTAAGAAACAGAATGCAAGCCATGTCTTAAGGTGGTGCAAGGGCCTCACATGTGGCAGTTAGATTAGCTCCCCTTGTTTATCGTTTGCTTAAACAACTCATAATAGGCCGTAAAATGGTGTTGGTTCACTTTATAGTAATCTGTTGCTGTATATGCAACCATTTACCTTCAAAACAAACAGTATCAAGTACAATAACACAGAAAAGTGCCCCGCCTTAGTGGTGCTAGCCAAATCTTGCTTAAGTTTACTGCCAGTTGAATTGACTCACTCCTTATGACCAGCTCCAGATATAGATCAGCTCATCATTATGACCAATGTCTCTCAGACCCTTTTAATTTGAAAACAGTCTGACGATCTCCCTCTATTAGGTCCAGCTTTCAGTGAAGACCATTTGATGGCAGTAATAGAGGGATTCTGCTTATAATTACACAATGCATCCACTGTTTCACCCACTAAAGCCAAACATTTTTAAACAATTACATGCAACATAATATACAATCACAACCATCTTATTTATTTGATTTTTTTTTTTGTTTGTTTTTAGAAACATGTTGTGTTATATACTGTTGCCTCTAAATAAACAGACTACAACCAGCAAATGGACCAAAATTTAATTATCCTAATGTGTTTTTTTCTAGCAAACTAAAGCAAAAGTCTAGCTATTAAAAGTTAATTTATATGGGATTAATGATGATAAAAAAGACAGGCAGGTCCCAAATTGGCATGTAATCCAACCTTTCAATCTGGAGATTTGCTGAACATAAATAAAAGGTTTAAACCAAAGCTAATTCTAAGTATAATTATATTAAAACATATATAATTACATTGCTTGTATGTTACGTTTTGTCTCTTTAAGGTGAATATTTATGTGTTGTCTACTGCACACACAGTACACAACATCTACCTGCAAATTATGTCAAGTGTAGAATTACAAATACTTCAGGTCACCTCATTGAGGAAAGTGTATTGTAAACACACGATAACTATTAATAAAATGTAATCACGGTGCGAAAGATTTTTTTCTCTCTTTTTTTTTTAACTGTCCTCCAGTGTTTTAGCATGTTTAGAGCCTTCTTTAGAATTAAATATCTTCTGGTATTCTGTAAACAGTAAACCAATGAGCAGGTAACAAATAATTCATGCTAGCAGGTTAAATGTACAGCATGTGTCCATAAAACATGTTTTAATATCTAACCCACAAATTTGTGTATTATTAGTGGTAGATTTTTGTGTTTGTTCTTATCATGATCCTTTCAAAGTAACGATTTTTAAAATAATTACTTTTGACATAAATGAAAGGCACAAGCTATATTAAACACATTTGCAGGTCAACAACTTTGCCTCGAACCTATCTTTGAAAATAGTTTGTTGCAGTCCTTATCTAATTCTTATTTTTGCTGAATATGTGAATTGCAATTTCCAGAACCATTATACTGCATTGTTACGAGTTTGATCCTCCAGCTCGGAAGCTTAAACTACACCATTTTAAAAAAAAAAAAAACTTCCAAGCACATGCTCATGGGATATTAACAACCATAAACTTAATGTTACATTTAAACAAGCTTCATTTACATTATTACAATGAGAATACTGAGTTGATTTGACGAAACGCCTTGCTACTTTGATTTGATTATTTATTTGGACTGAGATCTATTCAAGCTAGTCAGATACAACCATACCGTGTGTACGTTTCTGAAACTAAGACCAAAGTACTCTGAGTAAAGATATTCCACTTGTAATGTAAGTTTTAAACCCCGGTGAAGGTAATAAACACATATTGACTAAAGAGGACATTTTATTTTCGATTAGGTTATGCATAGCATATAATAAGATGGGCTTCGCTGCTCATCCCATGCAATATTCAGTGTCTATAAATCAATATCAAAAGTGCACAATATAAGCAATAAATAAATGGCTTACCTTTTTTTGTAACAAGTGGTATGATTTAAGAATCTCTCTTTTTTTTTTTTTTCCTCTGTTAAAATTCACAAATAATTTCAATCCACGTTCCTGGATTCTTTGCTTATTCTTCTCCTGATAATGTGTTTTGGAAAATGTCCAGTAAATCGCCGGCGGTCAGGATGTCCATATTTTAAATACAGCAGCAGCAGTGTGTCTGAAGTGAACACAGAAAGTACAATTTTCAGTACTAAAATGAGAAACTAAGCATAAATTGTGTTTTCTACTTATGATACGGATTGTGTACTTTTGTTAGAGTAGATTTCCAGTAAGATCCAGTGAAATACACGCTGCACATTTTTCAAGCTCCCAGGGCGATAGTCGCTGTCTGTTCTAGTGGTGCTGAAATGACTGAATGAAACCCCAGAACATAGATAATACTAAAGGGATGAAAACGTGTATGGGTTTTCTCTCTCCCACACGTATCCAAATCATTTGGTTTATATTTCGAGCTCGTAATGTAATGATACACTCCCTTTGCTGCTCAGTTTTTTTAACATGCCAGTACTCGAATGTAACAGCAAACAAATAATATTCCGAAATGATGTGACGGCTTGACTTGTATGCAGGTTTTTACTGCAGCGAGAGTTCATTTTGGGAATGGGAAACATGAACAGCAGACAAGTGCTGCAGTTTGAAGCAAAGGAGACCTCACTTAAGGAAATGTGATGGGGTCCTATTTAAAACGAACATTACAAATAAAACAATGAACTTTAAGCTACAACTTGAATCTGTATTTATATTGTATGTTATCTAATCCACTCTTACCAGATGCAAAAAAAGCACGACAGTGACATATACGGAATCCGGACTACCCTTAAACCTTTATATACCGGTCACTTACGACCTGCTTACCCTCACTGTGATCAATGCATACGATAGTGATTGGTTCTTTATGATATAATCTATTTAAGAAAATCTTACTTTTTAAAATAATGCATCCTGTCTTAATGTCTAGTGGTTCCCTAGAAGAAAAAAAATGTATGTATATGTGCATTAATAATACAAACATACATGCAGTAGATTACTGTGTAAAGGCATTGCCATAGTTTAAATTGTTTTTAACAGTGCTTTAAGATGTATTTCAACGGATCATTTGTCAAACAAATACTTATGTGTGGTCGAAACAAACAGAATGGAATAATTTTAGAAAAGTGGAAAGTGACCCTTCACCTTAAATCTGAATTTAAACAAATACTACATGTACGTCTGATTTTGCAACATAGATGACCGTGTAATTTATATAAAATGCAGGTGGTCGCCTAACTTTAAGTGTGGTTTGTTTTATATATATATATATATAGCAGCGTTCATTGACGTTCTTGGACCATACTGCCACTAACTATTGCTAACATGTATTCAAGCAAAAGATATTGTAGCCAACTGTTGAAATGTCAGCTTCACACCTTCTTTCTCCAAGCAAGTTCAAAGTAAGTCAAACATCATAAAAAAATAAAAAAAAAAAAAAAAAATAATGGCATTAGATTATTTGAACTTTTAAATGTATTTAAGACAGATGGACTTTGTGTGTGTCCAGAACACTCTTCTCCATTTCTCTTATAACTAATCTTAACAGTTTAGGCGGCATTCTAGGCGTATTTGACAGTTTCCTTATCTAAACAAAGGTTATCGAACTGTAACTCTCGCCATCACACCAGCTTCTCAAAGACGTCTCTTTACTGTTTCCATGGTGACCTTTGATATGGAATTGAACTCAGCAGCAAGTTGAGTGCTGGTTAGGAAATGATTAGCCTCAGACTTTCAACAATCAGTCTGTCTTTTAGTTGTTTTCCTCTTTCTGCCTCGGCCACTTTTGTTTGCATAGCTACCATTTTACAAGAACCCAGATTTTCGCATGGCTCTCTCGTCTCAATTAGTTCAGGTTCTGAAAGCTGTCTGTAGCCTTTTGACTGAGCGGGAACTGTACACTGTTGCAAGGGCTAAGAGAAACTGAGATAAAATGTCAGTAAAATGTATCCACTATTATATTTCCTTTTGAAATGGATAATAAACTTCTGTATAAGCCAGTGGTTTATATATATTCCCTTTCCTTTATAGGATTTCAGTAAGATTTACAGGTGTCCCCATAGTTTTGACCATCAGTGGTAAAACAAGAGTTGCTGGACTGGCATTTCCACAGGTATATATTTTCCTGTTTTTCATGGTGATGTTTTGAACCAATACATGCAATTGGGTTGTGGTTGGGTTGCTATTTTATCAAGACCACTGTTCTAATATTTGTTTTCCCTAACCAGTGTTTTGTCTTTGCTGATAATGGTTGGTTTCTGCAGGGGTAATGTTTTGGTATTATAATAGTACTTTTTATACTTTTCTTTTAGGGAGACTTGCATATACGTTCCCCAAGGTTACTGCATGCTTTATCACATCACATACTAAAAACTGCTGGAGTGAAACATATCTCAGTGGTAAGAAACTGTCACATATTGTACTGTCAGATAAGATAATAAAATCTTGTGTTTTTTCCTGACCAAATTTGCTGTAGTCATTGTTTCTTTTTTTCTGGTTGTCTGTAAAATCAGTTAAATAAAAGATTACAAAGCTGTATTGTTTGAGGACACATGCAGGTTATTTTCTATTTTTAATCATTACTTTTCAATACTTGAATTATATTATAAGTTAATACATTGTGTGTAGTGTCTCTTGTTGTATAAGAGATGCCATCTTGTGCAGTTTGGGGGAGAGTACCGCAAAACGAAACAAAGCGGCTCTGGCTATACAAAAGCTACCAGTTATGTGTTTATTTATTTATTTATTTGTTTATTTATTTATTTATCTTGAACATTGGAATTAGGTGTGGTATTCTGTACATGGGATGACATCAGTACACAGGATAAGATGTACTGGAATTTTGGCATATACTTTGCTGTGATTGGTTGAACTGTGATATGTGATATATGTATGCATTAAGGCCTGACAGGCCCTCAGTATACGTCGAATATGTGGATGCCCTTGGGCGTTGTGAGGCACAAGACAAAGTAATGATTGAAGACAGGAGAGAGTTAAATAAATAATGCCCACACTAAAACCCTTGAATGTGTGTAAAGTACTTTGTCTGGGGTTTGATAAGGACACAGTTGCATATTGTAATAATATATTTACCTCAGTGCATTGACTAACTGTATGGTTAGGCAGTTGGAGGCAAACCCTTTTTAACTTGTCAGGCAAATTTGTAAACCAAAACAGGATCTCCAGTCCAATTTGTAATCCTGTGTTGTGTGCAACAGCTATACAGTAGGCAGGGATAAACATTGACCCTTTTCTGAACTCTCATTAAATACAACTGTGAATTATAATATAGTTTGACTGTAAAATGTCAGGGATTACAGTGGTGGCTGGAATGGGTAGCTAAAATAAAAAAACCTGGAAGCATCTGGCATTATACTGGTAAGGTTTATGCTGCTCTCTTGGTTACATCACTATAATCCCTCCATAAAACAACAGACACACATTTAATTGCTCAACAAGTCAAGTAAAAGGTCACTTTTAATATGCGGCACTTTCTTTGAAAAGCAAGTATCATTATATCTAAATTAAACATGACAGTATTACAGTGCAGACATTACTGGCAACACATAAATATGAAGCGACACATAAAGGACAAAGATACTAGGCCAAAAAGCAAGGGAATTGTGCATCATATTATTTTTAGCCTTTTCTGCATCACCAACATCAACATACAAATTTGAAGCTTCAGTCAGGTTCCATTATTTAGAATTAATCTTTTGGGGAAACACCTACAAAACAGTTTTGTGGCCATTTGTTTGGCTGTCCATTTAGCGCAGGGGACAGTCTGTAATCATTTAGTGAAGTGATCATTTACCACTAGAATATTGGTGTGATTCATTTTGCTGTCCTTCAGAGACTACAGATCAATAGAGGAATCTTCCAAAGCATTGTGGTACTGACGGGTTTTGAAGAGAGGTTTTCTTTTTCTTTTGCTAAAGGAACATTTTTCTACACATCTGGACATTGTGTATGAATCTCTTTAAGGTATTTAATAATATTGTATCTGACCAAGAATGAAGAACCATGACTTGGTTTGATGTCATGCATTTACTCAGATGCCACATGCAATTGTCATTGCTTTGTTGTGTAAGACACAATGATCATGGACAAAAGTAATGTGCTGAACTGGTTTTAACTTGTAGATGTTGTATTACTACTAGGGCTTGAAAATGACAACACTGGATTTAAAAATCCACAAAGCAGGTACATTACTACACAGCTCATCCAATGCAGCTGCTCCTTGGAATGTGTGTCAAGCATGCTTCAGATTATTTTTGCTTGGAACAGGGTTATGTGTTACATGTGTGGGTCATCACTGAATAATCATGAGGCAGACATGCCACACAGGCATGCAGGTTTAATTTCAACCCAGGTGCTGACACTAGGGTACCAGCAATGGTATTATTTATTTATTTATTTATTTATTAGCAGACACCCTTACCCAGGGCGACTTACAGTTGTATACAAAATAAAAAAAAAACATATCAAGAATAACAGTACAATTAAGAGCAAGATACAAAACACAGTGACTTCAGTCCTAATAAGAGCAAATACAAAACACAGTATGATTTGATATCAGGGCAATTCAAGAGCAGATAATAGTGTTGATAGTAACATCAGGGTTGGATATAAGTGCAAGTGAAATACAAAATGCTACAGATTGGATTAAGTGCATGATTAAATACAGCAAAATAGGGAGCAGATAATTGCAAGTCAAAGTGCATTAATGGCAGAGTGCTATATTGTCCAGAAGGGAAGAGTTGAGTTTTAAGAGGTGTGTTTTCAGGAGGTGCCGGAAGGTGGTCAGGGGCTGGGCAGTCTTGACATCCGTAGGAAGGACACTTCACTACTGCGGGGTGAGGATGGAGAAGGAGTGGGCTCTAGAGGCAGGGGAGCAGAGAGGATGTACGGTCAGTCTTTTACTGTAGGTGGAGCGGAGAGATCAGTTGGGGGTGTAAGGAGTGATGAGGGTCTGGAGGTAGCTGGGTGCAGTCTGGTCAAGGCATCCATAGGCGGGTACAAGAGTCTTGAACTGGATGCGAGCGGTGATTGGTAGCCAGTAGAGTGAGCAAGGCAAAGAGAACACCAGCTGAGCAGCAGAGTTTTGGATGAGCTGGAGCAGATGAGTGGTAGACGCAGGGATGCCAGCCAGGAGAGAGTTGCAGTAGACTAGGCGAGTGAGCACCAGAGCCTGGACAAGGAGTTGCCTAGAGTAGTTGGTAAGGAAGGGTTGAATTCTTCATATGTTGCTCAGGAAGAAACAGCAAGTGCATGCTAGAGTGGAGATGGGCTGTGCTGGGAGTAGGAGAGGCAGGGGTCCAGGGTTACTCTGAGGTTCTTGGCTGAGGAGGCGGGAGAGAGCATGGTAGATTCCAGAGGAATGGAGATAGAGAGATCAGAGGAGGGGAAAGATGAGAAGGGGAAGAAAATGAGGTCAGATTTAGAGAGGTTGAGTTAAAGGAGATGCAAATGCATCCAGGAGGAGATAGCAGACAGACAGTAGAGATACAGGAGGGAATGGTGGAGTCAGAGGGGGGAAGGAGAGGAAGATCTTAGCATCATCAGCATAGAAATGGTACAAGAAACCATAGGATGTGAGGAGGGGGCTCAGAGTGTGTGTAGACAGAGAACAAAAGAGGACCCAAAACTGATCCCTGGGGGCCTCCTGTTGAGAGAGGGTGAGGTGCGTAGGATGAGCTGGGCTAGGATAACCAGGCCAGAGCAGTGCCAGAGATTCTCAGGTCAGCGAGAGAGGTTAGGAGAATAGAGTGATTGACAGTGTCAAAGGCAGCAGAGAGATCAAGGAGAATTAGGTCAGAGTAGAGAGAAGCCGCATGGGCAAAGTTTAGCAAGTTAGTGACAGACAGGAGAGCAGTTTCAGTAGATTGAGCAGAGCATAAACCAGATTGGAGAGGGTCAAGCAGAGAGTATTAACAGGAAGAAAACAGAAGCTTTCTTGTACTGATATAAAACACTTGTAAAACCAAACTCCTGAATCATGAATACCAACATTTTACATAATCCATCAAATCAGTTGGAAACTATTTACATTGAGGGGAAGATGAACGAGAGGTGTCCTGGACAAATTTGATATTGCTCATTTTAGTTTTTTTTTTTTTTTTTTTTGCTTAATACTACCATCAGTGTATTTTGGAAAATTAATTTGGTGGATAAACTCAATAACCCACAAACTTTTCAGTTTTTAAAAAAAAAATATTTGATTGTTAAAAAGAAACACGTATAGGTTATCTAAAGAAAATTGAAATATGGGTTATCAAGTTTTTCCAGAACACCCCTCAAATTACATTGCAATTCTAATTGATCATATTGATTATATATATATATATATATATATATATATATATATATATATATATATATATATATATATATATATATATATATATAGTAAGATAGCAGGGAGGGGGTTAAAATCCTTCCCTGCTAAAACATATGAGAATGCAATGTGTCTTAATTGTTTTATTGTTTAGTAATCCCCTGCACCTGGTGCTAATTGTAAATTGGAGCCAGGTGCAGGGTATTTAAAGGATACAGCCAGTCTGTTCAGGGCTGCTTAGTGAAGAGCCCGACTGTGTGTGTGAGCAGTTGTTTCAAGGTAAAGTGCTGAGTGAAGCCCGTGTGAGTTTTGTGTTTGTGTCAGGTAAACGGCTTAGCCGTCCTGCGCGTTAGTCAGGAACCTGACGGTGTATAGTCAGAGCTCCAAAATGGAGTTAAGTTTTGTTTGTTTCATTTTTGATCTGTGTGTTTACTAAAAATAGCGCAAAAGCGCTTTAAAAAAAATCCATTTCTGTGTCCTGGGTCTGGTCTTAAAGGGGCAACGAACCATGACAGTGTGAAAAACGTTCACTATATATATATATATATATATATATATATATATATATATATATATATATATATATATATATATATATATAATATTTAAACTAAAGTTAGGTATTTAACATCATTGAACTGATTAGAAAATGGATCAGACTCCCTTTAACTGATCAATTTGAGGTATCAATCTCTGGTAAAAGACCTTGAATGTTGAATCATTGTTCTAAATTAATCCTCTGGAAAATATGTAAATACAATATGCATGCATTTTACTTGTTGTCTGCCTGATGAAAGAAAATTCATATTCTAGTACAACCCCTCTGATTGTTATCTGTCAATGGAGAGTAAGTCTGCTTCCTCACTATCCTATAAGCTCAATCTATATATTTCAATTTAATATAGCAAGAAAGCTAAAAAAAAATAAAGAGAAAGTAGCGTTTGCTGTCAGAGGCAGAACAATAACAACAACAGCAAGTAGTCTCCGGTTTGAATGACAAGTTGAAGAAAGTTAGCTGTACTTTTTTCCTTTTACATGTTTTACAACCAGTTCAAAAACCATGTTCGTTTTTGTGTATGTGGTTCCTGAACTGAAGGACAGCTCCATCTAAGTAGAAGATTTCTTTTAGTATTGAGGTATTATTTAGGCGGTTGAAAATGGCCAAGAAACACTTTTGGAATTTTAAGGAAAACTTTTGTTTTTATTAGCAACAAAAAGTAATGCTCATTTAAAAAAAAAAAAAAAAAAAAAAAAAGGAAATTATTTTTTAACATTCATTTTCTAATCGCAATAGAATCCTCACAAGGGGGCTTCCCTGCCTTGAAGACTCAGGCATTTAACAGCACAAGGTGGGCCTTACTAGATGGTAAAACCCATCTTCTGCGTGTTCTATTGCTTAAATATAACTATTTATGTGTATATTGTATAGATAATTACATTTTCAAAGGCTTTTAAATACCAAGAATGTGTCAGCTTTCAATGTTTTGTTCAAGTAGTCTTTTACCAAATAAAACTTAGGGTCATGGCCTTAAGGGAACCCTTCTCTAGTATGACTCATTATAGATACAATTGAATTATAGATCAATATCAGCTTTTGCTTGGCAGATGTCAAGCGTAAAATCTCCTCAGGGTCAATAAGCCAAAGTTAACACTGACATAACATGTGGTATGTGTCCTAGTTGCAACCATGTTCCTTTATCCATAGAGCTAAACGGAGACTGAGATTCAATTTTAAATTAAGGCACTTCTGCATTACCATTGTGTCCTTCACCTTTTTTCCTTAAGAATTCAAAATGACCTAATTACAAAGCAACAACATTTTCGAGCGTGCAAATCAGCCAAATACATATTATAAATTTTAAAAAGAGGTAGCAGAATACAGGAAAAATGAATTGCTAATCTTTAAGAAATAAAGGATGATTACATTTTTTGCATACACACAGCAATATGATTTATCACAGCAATATTATTTTACTTGCTAAATAAAATAATCCTCCAAATTCAGCTAATAAAATATAAGTTTAAACATAAATGATGCTTGTTATATTAACAAAATACTCCATGAATGTTGATGGTGCTATTTCATTCAGGAGGACAGTCATAAACAAACTACTCAACCTGTTTGTTAGCATCATCTTTCTGATACCCTGGGATCCATCAAGAAGCTGCTTGATGAGATTCTGGGATCAATAAGCTACTAACGACCAAACGAGCAAGACAGGCCGAATGGCCTCCTTTCATTTGTAAACTTTCATATGCTCTTATGTTCTTATGCTGCTGGAAATGGTGGCAGACTGAATTTGGATATAGAGTCATTCAGACGGAAGCCTGCAGCAGCTGAAAGGAAGGAATAAGAGCCCAGTACAGTACTTCATTGGTAATTCCATTAAAAGCAGCTTGCCGTGTTTGCAGCACGTTTTCTAGAATCAATTAATTATAAAATTAATATGGATTTTCCCGATAGTTGTACAATACATTTTTAAAGACGTAGGTAGGTCAGTCTGAAGCAGCTGTATATCTAAATGAAATACTACCAATTTAATTTTTAGAAATAAGACATCTGCCTCATTTATAAGGTGTGTCTACTTAAGAAAAACAGTTGATTCAGAAGAGACCTTGGATCAGCTGAGCTTTCTTTGGTGCAATGCGTGTCTGAACACCATGTCTGTTTCTTCAAAATACTGTAAAATAAGTTATTGTGTACTAAATAATCTCTGCAAAAAAAGGTTATTTACTTTACAGGCATGGAAGCAGTAATTCAGTAAGTCCATAAAAATAATTAAAATAACACTGCCCATAAACTCAAACCATCTGCACTAGCTGCACCATCAGATCCTCTCATACAGTGTCAGCACATTAGAAGGTCTATAGAAGGTTAGTAAAAATGTACAGTATCTGTGAAAAAAAAAAAAAAAACATCTTTGACAATTTTTTTTTTTTTAAAACAATTCATATTGCCAAATACAAAAATACAGTTTATAGTTTTGTTTGTTATTTAAAATGTCAGTCAAGTGGACAGTTTAAAAATCACAACCCATTTATGTCCACTTTTAGCAATTTTGTCAAAAGCCAGTCATTTAAAAAAACTAGTTCATTTTTGGGTGTTGTAGCTGCCATATTATATAGTTCTATACAACCTACATACTGTATATTACAAAAATTACAAAATAACAAGTTTCTTTAGGTTTTTGAAATGTTGTTTGGAAAAATATATATTGCTATAATTTTATAAAGACCAGCCAAGCCAGGTATTAGCTTCTGCTGCATCAACCCTTATTTCCTGAATGGTAGGTTTTTTTTTTCCCCTATATACAGTAGCACAAAACAAAATAAACAACACTTAAGATTCACTGCTGTGCAAAACATGTTGCATTATTCTACTCTGATGCATTATAAGCATCAACAATTTACTCCACTAGTGTTTTCTACTGTTATAACATCCTTGACTTGCTTGAAGAAGGAAAAACATTGAGTGAATTAGCTTGCATCACTTGATTTTCAAGGTGTAGTATCCAAAGCATAATCAACAAGTACAGAGAAACATCATCTGTAAGACAAACCCAGGACTGGAAGACCCAAAAAGCTCTCTAACAAGGATGAGCAATAGTTGAAGATACTATCCTTAAGAAATAGAAAGAAGACAAAAGTTGTATTGACAAGGGAGCATTTAGAAGGCACAGGTATCGTTGTCCATCAAATCAGTGGTATGAAGGTCACTCTTGAAATCAGGACTTAAGGGATGTGTTGCAATAAGAATATCTCTGTTAAGAAAAGGGAACAACATATGCACAAGAACACAGAAACTGCACTATGGAACAATGGACAAAGGTGCTTTGGACTGTTGATGGATGGATAATGACACCTGTGCCTGCTGCCAGGCCTGTTGTCAATTCAACACTTGTCTTCTTTCTATTTCTTAAGGATATTATCTTCAAGTATTGCTCATCCTTGTTAGACAGCTTTTTGGGTCTTCCAGTCCTGGGTTTGTCAATTACAGATGATGTTTCTCTGTATTTGTTCATTATGCTTTGGATACTACACCTTGAAAATCAGGCTATTTCACTCAATGCTCATAATGCATTAGATTAGAAAAATGCAACATATCTAAGACTTTGCACAGCAGTGTATAAACCATACTATCACCAACCCCATACCCCATAATGTCCTCATTGTATCACCAGGAAACAGCCAAAAACAAGCTCAGTATTTGTCTACTGTTGAAAAAAATTGTAGCCTTTTAGTCATTTTTTAAATGGACAGTGCTTTATCTAGCATCATTTTCAGAATAACGGCAAATTCTTAATCTCATTTAACCTGTTTCAAAATGATCTTGTTTCTGTGCTGATCTGTTCATTTCAACCACTGTTGTTTTCTAACCTGATACTGAAATGCTTTTCTGGGCATGGAGTTTACACTGACAGAGTGTAACAACCTTTGATTAGGTTACCATCCTGACACCTGGATACTTTTACTTACAGAAATATATTGACAATTCCTTCCTATTTATCTCTGTGAGACATTGGGGTCCCAATAGATTTCATTATCAATTTTGTTTTTTACAGTAGGTATAAATAGCATATTTACTTAGTTGTATTAAACATAATAAAGTAGCAGACACAACATACCGAACAAATTATTAATGCTCCTATACAAATAATTATTACAGCATATTCTTCAATCAAAGGTACAAACACAGTGTGCATTTTCCATGATTATTCTGACAAGTTCAAAAAGTTCAGTCTTCATCCTCATCCAACACTAAGCCTTTGTTTTAAGTCTACATCTTGTAGTCCTACCAAGCCTTACCCTGGTATTTTATTGCAACTTCCAACCCCTAATTATATACATGGCCTCCGTTAGAGTTGGTCACTTCAATTTCTGAATCGAGTCGTTCAGCAGCACAGACGGACCAATGCTTTGGCAGCAGTACTGCTCTGACCCCTATGGCTCTGAGGTGCATGATCAGGACCCCTTTAATTCATGATGCACATTTTAGCAGATCTGTCTTTTTTATATCAGATATGATAAAGCTGCTAGTGTACAAAATGCTAACTATCGTTGTAGCCATATATCTAAAAGTCTAATCGAATTTAAAATGTAATTTGACTCATTGTAACATCCTCAGGTTGTAAAAAATAACTCATATTATTTCTCAAGTGTGGTCCAGACTGGTATTGAGTATGGCATGTATCAATGAGCAGACTCATGTTTGATGCCAGCACTAGGTGACTTTCACTTACCTGTAACCTGTCAGTGTTAAGAGAACATGCCTTGAGTAGAGTTGTCATGCTCAGACATTAGATTAATGAATCAAGTGAATTCATTTATCATATGGCAATCTGTTGCTCTGGTGACAGGCTTTGTAATAATCTAACATGATATGGGATTCCTAGTTATTCAGGCAGTTCTTAATTATTACGTTTTCCAATAAATACACAATACCATTTTTTCCTGAGTATCTACTCTACAAGCATTCCCTATTCACTGCTACAAATACCTATTTGTGCTATACACTAATTGCTGTTTGCTTTACCTGTCTCTGTTCTGTATTTGTATGTAAATGGATTTTAAAAGTTCTGAAATAAGTGTTTGTGTTTTCTTAATAATAATGCATTTTCGATAGGAGATTCAATCATAGTTTTAAATTCCTATTTCAAACTCAAATGAAATATTTTGCATCACTTCACTATTATGCTACAATGAAATTGCTCTAATGATGCTGCTTATGGTTCACTATTAAGTTGACAATAACTTTTTTGTTTCACTTTTTCTACAAACAATTTGGCATGGTAGGGTGACTATGTAACCTTACTTCGATGGCTTTAATAGTTTGTATGCTGACCCTTATCCTAATATTAATACAAACCTAAAGTTTAAAATTCAATAGAGAAAAACTTGAAAGTCTTACAAATAGTTACTGTGACTTTGGACTCTATACCTCACACTTCCAAGTCAAAGTAACTAAATGGTAACTAAAAGAATGGACAAAAAATAAGACTGGATAAATGGCAACAATTTAGTAATTTTACTCCACTTAAAAAAAAAAAAAAAAAGTTGATATTTTTTCATTTAACTACACCCTTGCTACAACTGCTCTGTATCATGCACTTTATACTCCAGCAAAATAAACAAATAATCATTTTCTATATGATATAGCAATGCAGTATTTTTTATTTTCCAAATATATAGGTTTAACATTTCTTTAGATTGTCTAAAAAACATTTATATAACACAAAAATATGTCTATAATAATACATAAAAATCACAAATTTGTACAAGACAAATTTGCCCATGCATTTACCAGTATGTTTTGTTTCCATGAATCACACTATGATTTTAATGTAAAATGGAAAAAAGAAAATATATTGTTAATACAACTTTTGGGAAAGTTTCCTGATCTTGTAAACTCTGTAAATGTTTCTGTTTTCCCAAAGTCAGATGGGGTATAGTAACAGTGAAGAATGATATTCCGGATGCCTTTATTTTTACAGGTCCAGGGGATGATCGATTGTCCTACCTTAAGCTATGACATGGTTTTCTCTTTCAGAAGACCTTTGGCAGTTATTTTTAGGTATCCTTTTTGGTGGTGTGCTACAGAATAACCCTAAGTTTCACCCTATAAGTTGCAGCCAAAATGAAGTCACAATTGATAGCTTGCGTACATGTCTGTCCTTATGCTGGGTATGATTATGGAAAAAAGAAGTAAAAGTCATCATATCTGGCATGGCCATTCACTGGGATGCTATTGTTTATTTATTTCACTGACATAACCCTACATTTCAGATGGAATACCAGAATAGACCTCAAAACTAATAAATAATCTTTTAGCTGAGTATACTTCATAGAGCATAATAAAGCAAATTCAAATATTCAAGACCTGAAACAGTTAAATGGCTCTCTAGTATTTAAGTTACAATGAAAAGATAAAACACTCTATGGTAATCAAGTACTCTGGCACATTTCCATACAGTATTGAGGATATTTAATCAGTTAACAAATATAAATAAAATAACTCTGTAAATTGTCTTTATGCTACAATTTGCTTGGGTGGTTCAAGATTAGCTGCCCATGTACTTTTGTTTAAATGGATTAGAAATGATTCTTTATTGACCATACAACATAAAACAAAATTAAAAAAAAAATCTCTGAGTCCCATTTGCTCTATCCAAACCATGCAATGCCAGTCTCTTAAGTGCACCGTTTATTTATTTTCTATTTATTTCACGTCAGTTATTATGTTTCCTTACTTTTTTTGTCTGTCACCCAAGGAAATAGCTTTTCAGTGAATGTCTGTTCCATATGTTCTTGTCGTAATAGGAGGACCAAGGAGATTCAGTGCATGATATTCAATTCATTACTTTGGAGATTGCTCATTATCAGATTATTAACAAGTATAAATTTATGTGATTACATTTAATGGTCACCCATCACACCTCACATGCAGTGAAGAACAACCCCTGCCTAAAAAACAATTATGTCTTCCTTAACCCCAAGGATCATCAATTAGATTCAGAACTGATGTTGAAGGGCGTGCTCTTTTTCAAAAGAGCTACTGTCCCTGGATCCTGTTGTGCTACACTCACTTGCACTCCTGATCATAACACATTCTACTTCTATCCATGTTGGCAAACAGAACCCCAGCAAAACAGTTACATAACATAAAAGGACAAAAAGCCCTTGTCTCAATTTAGTCAATAGGTAATGGATTCCAATTGTTTTATTTTTTTTACTTTCTTTGACTGATTTGAAATTCCCTTTCAAGGCTGTAACTCA
This sequence comes from Polyodon spathula, assembly GCF_017654505.1. Lineage (NCBI taxonomy): Eukaryota > Metazoa > Chordata > Actinopteri > Acipenseriformes > Polyodontidae > Polyodon > Polyodon spathula. The sequence continues at coordinate 27,831,788 of NC_054537.1, read as the reverse complement.
AGATCCTCTAAACTGAAAAGTGATCTCAAACTGTAATGTTTATGATATTAGGATGTGGTAAGGAACAGAAAAACCAGAGGGTTATGGGTTATTTTTTGTAATCGCTGTTCCTACTAGTTTCAGATTTTATTCACAAACAAATACCCCCACACACAATGTTATACTTCAGACAAGAAACATTTGATTTGCATGTGTTCTAAGCCTGACTTGGATCACAAAAAAATTACCTTTCAGTGATCATTGCTAAGCTTTGCACATAACACATTTTGGTGGATCATAGAATGACACGATATCAAAGTTAGGTTACAAATCTGTCATGCCCGAAGTTGTGCTTGGAAAGTGTCGTACAACACTAGAAGGATACAGTATAATAGTTTGTGCTTTCCTGAGTCACAGATATGCAGTGGGCTCTATTTTCAAAATGTCAAGCTTTCCAGTCATCAAAAAATAATTACTAGGCGGTATTTAACACACAATATAAAAAAAAAAAAAAAAATTAATATGACCTGGTTATTTTACTGGCCAGTAATGGTTTTAGATGTGATTAACTGTCACAGACTGTCCCCAACAGATCTTACCTAACCAATAGTGAGATGTATGCAAATGAGATGCTACCCCTACTTTAGACGTCAGCGACATACACCATCACGTTATGGCTACTAAAAGGGTGCTGGATGTGAGTGAGAGGTTAGCTTAGGAGCAGTGTATTTGATACATTTTTTTTATAGCTTATATGCACATGGCTTTCTGAAAAAGCATCGAGTAATTATAATGAACAATACAATCAGTCAACAAGAGGGTTTAATTAACAGCGGCAGTTTATTGAATACAGAAAAAAAACAAAAAAACATCAAAAGTAAAAAATAAATCTTAAGAATTATAGTCTAAATCTACTGATTATCAACCTTAACCAGTCTAAACATACTTGTCTATAAAATAACATGATTACTTAAAGCTTGTCGCGTAAATACATGATGTAATCTAATTCCTAGTTACTTTAACATTGTTTATGCAAAACTTAAACGTAATTTAAGTATTTGTTCAATTGGTTTTAACATAGCCAAATTGAAAGGAATTAGAGTTCATGTGTAAAGGAGCAGATCATAGGTTATACTTAAAAACCCTTAATGAATGGGAACATAGCCTTCTGGAGAATTGTCCCATTAAGCTTCCCTATTGTCCTATTCTTCCACAGTAATATCTTAAATTCCTGAAGGAATGCAATTACATAGTCTATGTGCTTGGTCTGAATCTTCAATCTCTAGTAATTTTTACAGTCGGTTTTATACTTTTCAGACACGCTCTGATTGGTTAGTTCATGTGTGACTTGGGCTCCCAATGTTGATTGAATGATGTACATTTCAGAGTTATACAAAAAGGCCTTTTTCAGGAAACAAGTAATGGGTTAACAACTTACAGCTGTTCTGCAGCAATGGAAGTAAATTAAGCCTTGAAAGTTGATGTTAACAATTCATACAGGTGTCCCAACTTTTGTTGATTACTTACAAATCCTCTGTCTGTATAAAAGCAGAGTTGGAACAGACTGTGTTACTACACCCTCTTAAGCATTATTTGGACAGCATTGTACTGCAGGAAGTAGTATATTTGTATCATAATGGTGAGAAAAAGGCAATTAACAAAGGAAGAAAGACAGACCACTATAACCCTTAAAAGGGTAGGTCTTTTCTTTAGAGAAACTGCAAAGAAAACCAAGGTGTAAGTGAGTACAGTGGAGGAGGAAGCGTGATGGTCTGGGGCTCTTTTGCTGGATCTAGAGTCGCGACTTGCACAGAGTGAGTGGCACCCTGAACCAAAACGGCTACCACAGCATTTTGCAGTGCCATGCAATACCCTCTGGTATACTCCTAGTTGGTCAGGGGTTCATCCTACAGCAAGATAATGACCCAAAACATACCTCCAGGCTATGTCAGAACTACCTTAGAGGAAAAGAACAAGACAGTAGGCTTCAAATCATGGAATGGCCAGCACAGTCTCCAGACTTAAACCCCATCGAGCTGGTTTGGGATGAACTGGACAGAAGGGTGAAAGTAAGTAATCCATCACATATCCACCCTAACCATTTATCTTCAGCAACATTTCTTTATTACTGAACAGAGAAGATTATTTCAGGGATTGTAAATCCTACCAAAATTTTCGTACACTATATTGTATGTGATCCGTGCGCTGCCATTGCCGGTAGTGTCATGTGAGCTGTTTAGTGTGTTGATATGTAAATAAATTCTGTTGCCTGCAGGGTCTATCAACTTCAACCTCCATCTCGCTCTCCTGCCTGTAAGACTAATCCTTCCACAGTACACACACATAGAATGGTATATGTTAAATCATATACAACATTTTGAATAATAATATTTTACAGACACAATTTTATTCATGTAAAATATAGTATTTTTCATTTAAACTTCAAATTGCAGTTATCATATTGCTTTCAATTATTTATTTTTTCTTTATTTATGGAGAATGTGTAACAACTAGAAAATAGTAGCAGTTGCTATATTCATGTTTCACTATATTACATGCACTTTATACAGAAAATAATGCATGCAGATTTGAACACTGCAAATTAGATAGTTCAAGTCAAGGTTAAAATACCAGAAACATTTAAGTTTAGTTTAGATATCAATGAAAATGCAAGGGAGTGGTGACCTGTGGTGGGAAAATTACATCTAAAGCAATTTATGTATTAACCTCTGAGCTGTTTGTACATGGGTTTGCTTAGCCTGTGTGACTTAAAAAGAGATTATATTAATGTAATAAGGAGTTTGAAGCTTATATCTTTTTAAAGTTTGTTCAATATAAGTCTAGACATCTCTCTCTCTCTTTTACTTTTCGCCTGCATCCTGTTATTGCTAAGTTAGGACAGGAATGCCCAAATATAGTCATGCTTTTCTTCTCTTTCTGTAACTGCAAGAAGCCTACGGGACAAGACAGAGATGGTCATGGTATCAGAACTGCTTGCTAGAACCATAATAAGTAACAATATAGTAGTTGTATTTGATTATGCTTATATGATATTTGTATTTGATTATGCTTTTATTTCTAGCCTATTACTTCTTTTTGTCTGCTGAAAAGCAGGTGGCTCATACGCCAGTTGGAAAGATACTGACTATGAGCTGAAACCGTTGGCAACCGCAAACCGCATCCGTGACATTTCAAAGAAATGTTACTGTTTTAATAGAATAAGAGGCTAGCAGGTGCTTTCCGTGGCACTTCATAAGAAATGTCACCAACCCTTTTTTATTTCAGGGGGGGGTTGTAATTTAAATAAGTTGTTATGATTGGTCTCATCTTAATCTTCCGACTTGTTGCTATCTGCCTTTTATTGAGTTAAGCTTCTGTGATTGGCTCGCAATAACTGTAGGTTACAAGGTATATATTATGCTTACCAGCTCTGCGGAGCTCAGAACATTGCTCGGTTTCCTAACACCTGTGTGTGTGTTGAGATTGTTCTCGGGTTTGCAAACTATTAAACTTATTTGGTCAAATTTGCTTGTCCTACTGAGTCTCTGTCTTACAGAAGTTAAAGTGAAAACTTCCATTACAGACCAGTGAACAATACTTCCTGTGATTAACATTTTTTCAGTGTTTTGAAGTAGGATACGTATTTGGAATCCCGCCCCTACAAAAACACAGTTAAGTCGCCACCTAGATGTGGTTTATTTGGTATCAGTGTAATGCAGTGTTAACAGAAGATATTTGGTGTAGATTTGACTTGCGTCCATTTCTCATTGCATTGTACATAGTGTATGTTATATATTTTATGGCATCCAGAGGCAGCGTGCCATGTCCCACTTAATCTCCAGAGAATGTACTGGTAAATGATAGTCTTTTTTGTTACTGTTACCAAACTCACCTGTTAAGCTTTGGCTCATGGTTAAATGAAGGATATTAAGGGGCTTTATTCTTACTCAATGAATCTCTGAAGTATTATGTTTAGACATTTAGATGATCCCTACCATCAAACAATTGTCCACCACTGGTATAACATGTTAGTTTACCTGAACTATAGTTGTGGTTTACTGTAAGTAAACTATTAGTTAACAACTTAAATTAGTACATTTGGACAAAATGTCAGCTGTGTGAACTTCAGTTTTACACAATTAAAAACCTAAAAAGTATATACTGGCCACATTTCAAAGATTTTACCTGGCCATGTTTGTAGTATGCTAACATGGTCTTCACCTGGTCCTGTATACTCTTGAAAAAGACATGAGTTTGAGTACTCCGACAACTGTTAAAGTATTGAAATACAGTTCAAATTCAGCATATTATGTTGTTGGCAAATAACAGTATCCATAATTTAGAGCAATGGCAGGATTAGTATCATTAAAATAGATATATTTTTAGGGGCAGGTTTAATATGATCCACTATTATTTAGATCATTAAAACTGAGCCCATTAATAGCTTCACTGTTCAACAGGCAACAGTAATATATTAAACCATCCCAGTATTATGTAACTCATTTCTACCTTTTACATTTTAATTACATTTTTGTTAGCAATGCCTAACATACATCCTTTGAAAAACAATGTTTTATGACACTCTTACCTTGTTAAATTTAGAAAACAGTGCTTGTGGCCATCAAATCCTTATTTAAATATGGCATTAAAACTTCACAGCACTTGTTAAAAAAAACACGGTCTCCGGGTCATATTTACTAGCAATAAATTGACATGATAGATATGTCGTATAATCTCGAAACAGTACACTTTTTAATCAGATCGTGACGTATCGTGTATGAAAAGAAAAAGAGAGTGACAACACACGTGTGTCTGAGTAGTACTGAATAACAATACTCGAAAAACGACCTAAAATTTATGTCGTCTATCAATTCCCTAATGAAATAAGCCAATGTGATAAGACTGATCACGGAGCAAATTCAATACTTAACATCAGCGTAATAATAGATTATGTTCCGTTAATAAAGTTGAACGTTGGAATCACTGTTCTGCTTGGACTGAGTTACAAATCAAACCTAATTGTCGTAAATTCGAATGATACAGTCCGAACTAACAAGAGGTTTCCAGCATGTGCGTTAATCTTTTACGGATTTATCTTCTATTACAATATGGACTAAATCCTTTTTTCGCGCGTACTAATAAAATTAGGACAACTTTATTTAAAAATAATAATAAAAAAAAAACCTTCTCGCCTCATCACCACATTTATTTATTTTGTTCACTTACAGAACTGTCATAGGTTATGAATGCACAGGGCCATACATATTCTTGCAATTAATACTTTCTTTATGTCAATATGTGACAAACAGTAACAGAATATGAAGTCAGACATTGCAGAGCAGGATTATTTTTATAGAGTAGGCTAGAAACAAATACATTATTTAATCCAGTTATTTATTTTACTTCCTAACAAACAAACGTTGTAAAAAATATTTTGGGGCCAGTTTTGTCAATTTGTGCATGTCAATTTAATTATACAGTTACCACTGGGAAAAGAGTCTGCAAATCATAAACAGAGCTATTTATCGTGCACCTACATTGTGTATAATCTTTTGTTGAGGTACCAGCAGGAACCTTTGACCTACACTCAAGTTATTTAAAGGTTAACATCTTCTGGGCTGATGATGCCTTTTTACATTACAGGGAAATTCAAACATGTATAATGGCTACCTATACAGGTAGCAGGCTATGATAGGGGAGTTCTTACCCCTGAATAAAATCTACTTGACCCAATCCTTTTTTAATCTGACATGGGTTTACTTCAACAAACTTCTGAGTGCTGCACCAATGGGTGTGACTATGATAATTAATGAGGAGCGATGCTTATATTTCAGATGTCAATATTCAAAGAAGAGTGCCATTAGACACATGTTGCATTACAAAGAGTGTTAATAATGACACAGATATTTCTTTTTTTTCTACCTGTGTATTTAAATTTAATTATTTGTTAAATGTTTCCATTAAGATTACTTCATATCACAATAGGTTACTACGACTACTAATTCAATTGAATTTATTATTATAAACTACATACTATTAATTTCACGGGGCGGAACAAGACCACCTGCTCAGATGTTTTAGGACATAAAGTTAGTAACGAATAACATATAAAGAGAGGCTCTGTCCTTCAAAGGTCCTACACGTATAAGAGTGGATCCGTCATTGAGGAAACCCAAACAAACATCTCTGAGATGACCCGGGGGTCACCGTCTCTGAGATGACTCGACAAACAAAGAGGCTTAAGAAGCAGAAAGAAAAACATTGGTTAGTAATATTAACACATAAAAGAGGTTCCGACTCTTCACTGGCCCACATGTACAGTAGGGGGGTTCCATCGCTGAGGAGACCCGACATACAGGAGGGGGGCCACCGTCTTTGAGGTTACCCAACATACAAAGAGGCTCGTGAACCGGAAAGAAAACAAAGTTAGAAGATGTTAATACACACAGAGCGGGGTGTTCCGTCTCTTCAAAAGCCCATCATAATAGAAGGGGGGTTCTGTCGCTGAGGATACCCGACAAACAGGAGAGGGGTTCCGCCGCTTGGGGCCCTCACATGAATAGAGGCATCAGAGCCTGAAAGAGAAGTAGACAAAGGATCATGCATGCTAGAGGGGTTTTGCTGGGGGTCCCCTCTCACTCACAGAGAACCCTCCTCTATGAGGTAAATAAAGCAATGCTCAAGAAAGGGTTGGAGAAAGAGGAATCCCTAAGCCTCCAAAAGATGGATCCCCGGCTCCCCGCTGAAAACATTTATAGGAAGAAAAAAGACAACTGCCAATGCATATAAAAAGAAAAAGAAAGAAAACATTTAACACAAAATATAAAGATTAATGAGACAAAGGGGTTAGTAACTGTACCCTACTGACTATGTGAAGACCCTCTGCACAGTGAGAAGGAAAAAAAAAACCCTTTTATTTTATTTAATTTTATATTATTTTAATTTATTTTATTTTATTTTAAAGGAGGAAACCTTCAGCAGCCCAGGTAGAAAGGTCATCCCTGCTCCGGACATACTAGCAATGAATTGATGGGCAGATGCTATTTTGGCTTGTGAAGAACAAATGTAAGATTCGACTGCTGATGAGGTCCAGCGACCCATATTTTTGATTAGATGCGGGTTAATCTTTGCACCTGCTGCTGAAACGGCTGCCCCGATTCTGAAGGAATGCGGAGTGTGGAATTGCAGGGAAAGACCTGCTCTAGAAACCAAAGCGGAGAGCTGAGAAGAAAATCAATGCCTTGAAACAACAGACCCGCTTGCACTGATGAACAGGAGATCGGAAGGAGATTTAGGTTTACGTTCCGTAATGTATTTCAGCATGGAAGAATATGGGTATAGAGGAGAGTCAATTTTTGAAAGTTGAATACATTGTCCTTGCTGAAGCTGATCAGTTTTTGAAATGCGAAGAAAGAGAATAAAATGAGAATCCAGAATATGAGTGAGGTCACTGCAGCGAATACCCAGTGTGGGAAAACTGGAAATAGAAGAGACTGTATATTCAGAGCATCTCAAAAACACAAAAAATGCAGAAAGACATAATGCTTACATTGTTAGGTCACCAATTGGAGAAAAACAGCCTTGACGGAGAATTGAAATCATGCTGCCAAAAATGTCAACAGAGATAGGTAAGCGAATGGTAGAAGCAGCCGGAGAGCTCTTGGAAATTCCTCACAAGAGGAGACGAATGGCTGGGATTGATAGTAAGGTTGGAGAAGAAATAGACAACAAGTGAAATTGGTGTTGAATTCCTGACAAATAGGATTTAATTGTAACTGGTGCCAGGCGCAGAGAATCCTTTGCATCAACTATAAAAGCCATGATCCAATTCCGTTTAAAAGAAGTAGGATTGATCCTATTTTTAGAGCAGAAGGTTACATAACAAGCCCCACCTGTAAAGTAAGAAGATCTGGTGGAAGGAGTAAGTGCTGAAGCCATGTAATCTTGAGCTGAATTAAGTAGCTTATTGATGGTTGGATTCGTTGAAAATGAGTTAGTTGAACTCTGGAGTTGCTGCTGGGAATGACAGAGCTGTAGGAATCAATCTCTGAAATTAAGCTATCTGTAAACGAGAGCGAGAGCATCAGCTGCATTATTACATATGCCCGATAGATGGCGAGCTTGTATTAGAAAAGTGTTGGATACTGAAATCCATGCTAGCTGCTGCAGTAATTGCATGATAAGAGGGGAACTGGAATGGCCTTTATTTATAATATGAACTGTAGCTACATTATCGCAATAAAATAAGATCGATTTCTTGGACCAGAGATGACCCCACAGCTGGGCTGCTGCAACTATTGGATAAATCTCAAGAAGAGCTGTGGACTTTAGCTGTGGAGATAGATTTTCAATTTCCAGGGGCCATATACTGGAAAACCATTCATTCTTTAAAAGACCTCTGAATCCAAGAGATGATGCGTCTGTAAACAAAGCTATGTCGTGTGGTGCAATCGTCATAAAATGATGAAATCGTCATAAAACATGGATAAACCATTCCAATGCTGAATAAAAGCAGACCACATTTTAATATCTTTCCTAGATTCTGATGAAATATTAATGTAAGAGTCCAAATTTTTTGTTGTTGAGATATAAATGTCCTCCCTTGGGGAATAATGTGAATTGCAAAATTGAAGGACCCAGCAATGAAAGCAGAGCACGTTTTTCGATTGTTTTACTAATCTGAAAGTTCTGAATAAGAAACCGAATGTGATTGAGTTTAGACTCAGGGAGGCTGGCTTTGAATTTTTCGTGTCCAGAATGATTCCACGAAATTCCAGAGAATGAAGGGGGACGATTGTTTTTTCCTCTGAGAGTGGGACGCCAACTTCTGAAAACAAACACTTGAGTTTAGTAATTGTTTCTGCTGGTGGATCAGATGGAGGGGACATCAATAAAAAATCATCAAGCAGGTGAAGCAGAAATGGAACATAGTAGGCATTGAGTAGCTTCTAGCATAATGCTTCAGACAGAGTGTCAAATATCTCCGGGCTGCTACGGCAGCTGAAAGTTAATTGAGTGGCAAAGTAAAACTTTCCTTTCCAGCATATACCAAACAGGTGGCGAAGAGAAGGATGGATTAGCATTAACTTACATGCATCTGATATATCTGCTTTAGCAAGCCAGGAACCACGACCTGCTAATTTAATTGAATGAATTGCATCTGAAATAGTAATGTAATGAAGAGAAAATTGATCTTGGGGAATAAGCGAGTTGATACTGCTGATGCTTGAACCCCGCAGAGCTGATAAATCAATGATAAGACATTTTTTTCCCTGACATTTTCCGAGTTGCTATGCCAATAGGATTAATTCTACAGACTGGAAAAGGAGGAGCTAAAAAAGGGCCAACTATAAATCCTTTATAATTTCATTTTCAATGAGAAATTGAACTGACTCTGGATCTTGATTAGCAGAGTGAAGATTTTTAGTAATTTGTGAAATTGATATCACAATGATTTTTTAATTTATTATATAAAGCTGGAATGTTAATGGGAGTGGAGACTATGAGCATCAGAGAATTTATTTTATTATTTTAATTATTTTAAATTATTTTATTATTTATTTGTATTTTAGGGCAGACTGAGTTGGCATAAGCATCTCCACAATTGCTGCACATATGAATGAAATTACATTGCCTGTTTGAACAAAATCCGGTGTTGAAGTTGTTACAAATTTGACTTCCTCCTGTGAATTAAATTCTGCACCCATATTTGTCTTGTCTATTAGTTAGATCAGGTAGAGCTAAGGAATGTGTTGGATTGGGAAAGGAGGATCTGTTTGAATAACACTATGTAACACAATTTTTGTTCCTGGGTAGTAAGTGTTATTTCCTAATTGTTTATGCCTCAAAAGTATAGAAAATGGCTATTATTCCCCACAAACTTTGCTTTTGTGACCAGGATAGGAAAATTTCAAAATATCACTATTTCCAATGAGAAAATGGGCGCTTTTGTGTCTTCGTTCACATGAAGTCAGAAAAAAACAACATATGAATCCAAATTAACATGTATTTATACTAAAGTAATACAAAAATGACTACAAAAGATTTAGAAGTGAGTAGTTTTTCGAGATTTACGATTATACTGTAAATTTAGAAAAATCTAGGAGTGCTCATGTTGGATTGATCTGGCTGAAGCAGGATCCTGCTGTTTTGAAGTGTTGGCTGTCAGGATGAATTGTATTGAATTGAATGCAGACTGCATTCTGTCTGGTTGGGGCTGCTGAACGGCTGAGCGTAGCTGGGGAGCTTTTTTAGGGGGAAAAACTGGTTCTGCAGAGATGGATTTGCAATAGTGAATAAATAGAAATTCTTGATCGCTACCTGCTGGAATCGTGTTTCCGTTTGTAAGAAGGGACTTTATAAGTTTATTTAAAGTCCAGTCCTTCCAGTATAGTCGCTCTGTTTAGAACGACGAAGATTAGCTCCTTAGAAAGCTGGAGTACTGAGAAGATCTTGGTTGGGAGTCAGCTGATCGGATATCACAGAGCCACTGAATGGAGACTGAAATGGAGGAGTGATTTGACCCTGATTTGAAGCTGCAGGGGAATGATCTGCTACAGACACAAAATCCTGGGAGTCCTCTGAATCTGAAGAGAGATGCTGTAAGTAATCAATTTTATTCTTTGCTATTTTAACAAAAATTAATGGGTCTTGCAGTCTGCTTTGGTTTACACCAGAACAAAAAAACACAAGAAAACTAGGAGGAGGAGATTAAGGTTTAAATAGAATAGATTTGTTTGGTGGAAGAAGATGATAGGGCGCACTGGCCTAGTCACACCCCCTGAACCACACTTTGGTTAACATATGTGCTTTGTTTATGGCCAGTCAGGAATGCAACCATCAGAATAGCCACAGCGTAATATAAAACAAAATGTATCTGTTGAAAGATATACAATTCTTAACTCCAAATCTCTTAATTTTCAAAGAAAGGTTATAACAGCTATAATTATAAGAGAAGTATTTTGTATTAAAATACTTTCCAACAATTCGATGGCATGATCTTAAGCAAGCTAAGGCTTTATTGATTGAGCCGCATAGAGTTTGGTTTGCTGCTGGTATTTCAGTGGTTTTTACGATTGGAATGTGCATTTCGATGACGGTATAATGACATCACAATTCTAGAAAAAGGAACATTCCATTCTGGGTGCCAAAAGTCATTGTAAACATGTCAGGTGGAGTAAGGAAAGCCCAGAAGCATGTGTACAACAGTCCTTATGTGATGTCACTATCTGGTGTGGACTCTCCAGCCGTTTCAAATTGGGTTTCTTGGAGCCCACAGAAATAATAAAGTGTGGATCCAGATACAAATTTCAGCAGTCTACAACAAGCTTTATGGATTGTGGGTTTGCGCATTTTGCTCAATCTATAATCCAATGGATAATTAAATATGCACTTATATATGTATTTAGTTCTTTTAGCTTCAACCACAAATAGTGTCACAAATACAGTATGTCATGACATGTCAATCAAATCATGAGCCACTGGGTCCTTTTCAATCCTTTCATTTTGTTTTTGAATGTTATATGATGGCTTTTCTATTACCGGGATTCTACAAGAATGTAGATTCATTAATACTATATATATTATATATATATATATATATATATATATATATATATATATATATATATATATATATATATATATATTTATCGATTGTTATTCTTCACTGTCAAGTCTCTGCACAGTTCAGTAGTTTTGTCAGCCTCTCAGTCTGTCCCTCTTCTGATCTTAGGACATGTTTGAAGTTCAAATAAAATTATTGATTCTTTCTGTTGGTGAATTTAACATGCTGTAAAGTGCCCAAATAAGTCTGTGTCAAGCAGCTTTGAGGATGCCCCCCTGCAAAATTGTTCATACAAACGTAATGATTTATTTCTTCTTAATTACAAACCCATTTTACGTCTGACTGGCTAAAATAGAAATGTCGGACCTGCTGAAGAATAAACTGCATCATTTTAGATCCATACATTAATCTAAAATGATGGAAAATGTAACAGGGGTTAATAACACTGAAGTATCACCTATGGGAATTGCTTCTCAAGTAACAAACAAAATAAGAACAGACAGGGAAAAGGAAACTAATTATCAATGTGATTTATGTGCAAGTAACACAAGAGCCTAGCCCTGATGATTTAGTCTGATCTATTTTGCCTGCAGTACCAGATTTACACAAATTAAGAGATATAGCAGTCTATGTAGCACAGTGATTGTATAACTAAATGGGTAGAAATGTCTCATAAATACCAATAAAATATGTCTGCTCATTCTCTACTGATAGCATAACAACACTGGACACCATTCTTAATGACATAGTTGTGCTTGTGGACAACATGGCTGTAGCTAATTATCAGTTGAGTACTAGGTTCCGAGGTTCAGTTGGTGAAGGAATACATCAACCAGCCTGTCACATTGATAAATGTGAGGGTACCCTTACAAAATTAATTAATGTTTAAGATCTGTTATTGGGTTGTTTTGCTGTCACTTAGGTTACGTATCTGGATTGTTAACTGACAGAATTGGGGGTGTCAGTCATTGACCACACCATGCAACTAGGTTATGGCACAGTTTCTGCCACATTGTACTGTAATAGGACTCTACTGTGTGAACTGGCTAAATAAGAAATCATTTTACCAACTTGAACCAGACTGGAAATATAGATTGGGGAGGGCAACTTGCTCCAAAGCTTAGATTCCCAAATTATATCTAATTTCAGGCTGATTTCATACCTTAGTCGTGGTATGGCTGCTTCACCATGTAGCGAATAAGTTTTTTGGGAGTTGCAGTCAAACTTCTGACCGAAGTATAGTAGTCCTCTCTGTTAAGGGTCACTTTTTAACATTGACACTAGGTCTATGACACTGCTTGCCCTTTTAGAAATTACAGCTGCCTTCAAGACTATTCATTACAGCATATTGGATTGGACCGTTTGTCTATTTATATTGATCTCTATAATTCACACTGAAATTGGTTTCACTTGTACCACACCATCTTCGTTTGTTTCCATTGGTTAGTGCTGTACTTCAGATAATGAGGTGAATTTAGGATTCCCCTCAGGGTAAATTTGAACTCAAAGTCCTGAGTTATTAAGTCCATTAAAAATTATGTTTAAATGTTTAATGTTCACTTTGACAGCATTGTTATTCATGTTAAATATCATCAAACCATGGGTGCCACCGATCCTGAACTCTTGCCACAATTTCAACTTCAACATAGCACAGTCTGACAGGCTATATCAAGGTTAGCAATTTAATGAAGCCTCAATTTTCATTGCCGTTTCTGTGCATTTTATTGTCAACATTGTTTAATCATTCTTTTCCTCCTACAAATGTCAGAATCTCTCATCACTGCTTAGGAGTTCAGGAGGTAAGAGCTGATAAATCTTTGATATAATGGTAATTTTTAGAAGTCATAATTTATTCCAATTAATGCACATAACACAGTAAACCTGCTTAACAAAAGTGGGCTGGATCAATATCTACATATAATTGTATTCGGGGATAAAATGTTACTCAAGTCAGCCTTCACTTGTAAGTCATGCCTTTGCATAGCAAATAAGTAAGGATAAAGCAAAGTCATCTGCAGGAGCCAACCCATTATCCTCTCCCAATATTAATATAAAATGATTCAGCTACACACAATGCATATGCCTATCATGGGTAACAAAAATTACACAAGGGATGTTGTTATCTGAAGCCCCTTTCACACTGGCATGCTCTAACCAGGTCAGGACCTACCCGATTTCACACTGCTTTTAATAAAGCAGGATTGACCTGGGTGACAGATGCCAGTACACAATGTACGTATCAACTCCCCGGAAGCAGCTTGTTATGGACACTTCCATCCAAGCTTCCCTGGAAAATCATCTGCCCAAATGTTGACAAGAGCAAATGTTTCTTCATCCCTGCTGCAATCTGGCTCATGGTGCGTCTCAATCAACAAAAATATGGCTAAGCAGAATAAACAGAAACGTTCCTTGTGGAAGTAAAAGCTTCACACAGGCGTGGCTGTTTGTTATTTCGTCAGCTTACGAACAGCTGTCATGCATTTTGTCTCGCTCAACCAGGGTCAAAGCGTGTCGACCCACATCCTGAGGTGGGTCGCTGCGACCTGGGTCAACCAGGGTACGACCCAGGTATGTGGTTTCACAGTACACAGGATTGTGACCCGGGTAGCCAGCACCCGGGTGTATATTTTGTATATTGTTTAGGTTATATAATAATAGCAGTGGCAGCAGATTGTACCATATATGTTTCAGAAACACTGACGAAATAGCTCTAGAACAAATACACAGCTTGGTATCTGCTACATGATAAGAGCCATATAGTACTTAAGGCTACTGTTGATCTCATGTCAGCCAAAAGTATAAATTAAATATGCAAAGTAGAGGTGTTGAAAGAATTAAGAGTCTCTTTACCTTGTCCTCTTAAAATGACAGGGAAGATATTTCCATAGCAACATGAATGCATTGTGAACTATAATGCCACACAAATTACAGGCAACATATTGTGCATGTGGGTGGGTGTTTGTGTGTCTAACACTGACGACTGATAATAATGCTTCTGAATTTTAGTATTCCATCTGTGCGACACACAAAAAAAAAAATCTAACATTTTAAAATGTATGCAGCATATGGCAATACAGTAATGGAAGGGCCACCCACAAGCACTTGCAGCTGCATCAACATTGACATTTATATAGATAACTACAACAACAATACAAAATACCAGTAAGTTCAGCATAAGATTTTTTATGTATTTATTTTGCCTGATAAAAATGTTCACTGCGTTTACATTGTCTAGCGCCACCACCTCTGCAGGAGTGTCCAGCATCTCACATGCTTCCAGATATAGTACGATTGCCCATACAAATATGACAGATATGAGCTGACACGTCGAGTAGACAATATTACCACATACAAATCTCGACCATCAACGGAAAAAAAATGTCTTGATATATTATTCCCACACCTGAAAAGCAGAGGTATTTTACAATCATGGACACTTAAACAATTGGTCTCTTTATAGACATCTGGCTACTATTATATGTTTTATATTATCTTTTATTTTAAAAATAGGAGTTTCAGGCTCATAACATGTTCAATCATCACATGAACCACAGAAGATTAGTTAGCAGTTCAATATTACATATAAAAAAAAAATGGAACACCTACTGATAATAATAGAAAACAACAGCGATGCATTTGTACAGCAGAAAAAAACTGTCAGACTAATAACATTTTAAAAGCAGGAATTAAAGGTGTCCTCATATTATATCACAGTATTTGTTTAAAAACACATTATATTGGTACAATACATTTATAAATGATTGAACTGGCTTTTTTTCTAATTAATGGGACAGGAATAAGGGATGCATGGAGGAAGAAACTCAGGAATTTAGAATAAAAGACAAGTGCTTTGTGACTTAGGAAGAAGAACAGTGTTTCCCCTTGGCTCACAGATAACCGCCCTGAACTGACTGTTATCTGCCCCAAGGGGAACCTAGAGGGGAGAGAATGGGAAAATGGAAGACAGCTAGGATAGATTTGTCCAGGAGTCCTCTCCGACTCATGTAGAGCCTTCTTGGGGGAGGACAATGACAGCATGACTGGGCCTTAAGTTTGGGAAGTGAGTTTTACATGCCCCCAGAGGAAGACCGCTGCAGAGGTGGAGCAGTATAGTGGAGGAGGAAAGAACGGGCATGACTTTGGGTTTAAATAGGGACAGATATTATTGGCGGGACAGAATGGGGGAGGAAACCTAGCTCCCCCTCCCTTAAAGCACACCCCAGGTTACAATAAAATTCCAGTAATATTAAAGGTAGAATATCCTATACATAGTATAGCTAAAAGTAACTGAATCAGCTATTAGCTACAGTATTTGCTTCCATTTTGTGCTTACTTTTGCTATAAAAAAATACAGTAAAGTGAATAAAAAGGTCATAATCAGTATAATGTATCAGTGAGTATTCAGAGCTACACAAGGTCCCTTTAGGCCTAAAATGTGGACATTGCTTTTTTTTCTTTCAAATAAAATATTGAAATCCTAAGGGTGTTGTATGTCAAAATGAGAACAGAATAGGTATTCAGATATATTCACTGACACACAAGAGTTATTACAAATCCTATAAACATTAGTTTTTTTCCTTTTCTACCCCAGTGTCTCTCGTTCATTTTACCAGGAAATAGTTATTGTATTTATGTATGTCATTGTGGCAGGCTGGCGAGTGGATAGAGGCCCAGAGACAGACTGCAGTTCAAAAAAAATAACTATTTTATTATAAATAAACAAAAATAAAGTGCACAAGGGCAAAATAACAGATACTCAAACACAAATAAAGCAAAAACAAACTCACAAAAATAAAGTTTCCAGGCTGGGCAATGCCTTCACTGGATTTAGAAAATTCAAAAAAACCACAAAACAAACACCAACCTGCTTCCTCAGCTCCCTCCTCCCAAATGAGAAGCAGAGGCCTCCTTTTATATCAGGTGGCTGGGCGCTGATTGATCGTTAATCAACCTAATCAACTAATCAACCCCAGCCACCTGAACATAATAAACCCAGGCAGGCAGTATAACCCCATCCCTGCCAATTTAAAAGGGCAGAGCTTTGCTCTGCCACACATTGTACAACGTACACCGGCCGCAATCGGCCAACTCCCCCCTCCCCCCCCCCCCCCTCCTCCCCCCAAGAGTCCAATTATGTCCCTTGGGTGGGCTGTTATGGTGGGTGGTGGTGGGCGGGGTTGATGTCGGAGCCCCCAAGCCTTCTTTGGTTGAGGGGGCCCCGAATGTCCAAGGTAGCATGGCGACGGCGGCCCAGCTCCCTCTGGTGGCGGAGGCGGCGGCGGCGGCCCGGCTCCCTCTGGTGGCGGAGGCGGCGGCGGCGGCCCGGCTCCCTCTGGTGGCGGAGGCGGCGGCGGCGGCCCGGCTCCCTCTGGTGGCGGAGGCGGCGGCGGCGGCCCGGCTCCCTCTGGTGGCGGAGGCGGCGGCGGCCCGGCTCCCCCTGGTGGCGGAGGCGGCGGCGGCGGCCCGGCTCCCTCTGGTGGCGGAGGCGGCGGCGGCGGCCCGGCTCCCTCTGGTGGCGGAGGCGGCGGCGGCGGCCCGGCTCCCTCTGGTGGCGGAGGCGGCGGCGGCGGCCCGGCTCCCTCTGGCTCTGGCGGCGGCGGCGGCTCCTCCCTCTCGGGCTCTGGGGGCGACGGCGGCGGCTCCTCCCTCTCTGGCTCTGGGAGCGACGGCAGATCCTCCTCCCTCTCTGGCTCTGGGAGCGACGGCAGATCCTCCTCCCTCTCTGGCTCTGGGAGCGACGGCAGATCCTCCTCCCTCTCTGGCTCTGGGAGCGACGGCAGATCCTCCTCCCTCTCTGGCTCTGGGAGCGACGGCAGATCCTCCTCCCTCTCTGGCTCTGGGAGCGACGGCAGATCAGAGCTCCCTCTCTGGCTCTGGGAGCGACGGAGGCTCCTCCTCCCTCTCTGGCTCTAAAATGGGAGCGACGGCAGATCCTCCTCCCCTCTCTGGCTCTGGGAGCGACGGCACATCCTCCTCCCTCTCTGGCTCTGGGAGCGACGGCAGATCCTCCTCCCTCTCTGGCTCTGGGAGCGACGGCAGATCCTCCTCCCTCTCTGGCTCTGGGAGCTTTCGGGAAGGCGGCTCACCCCTCTCTGGCTCTCGGGAAGGCGGCTCACCTCTCTTTCAACCGGTGGATCTCCCATGTCTACCGCCAGGTAATTAACCACCATGAGGGCAACCTCTGGGAAGGAACTGTTCCCACCTCTCCCCATCTCGACGCCACAGCGTGTTGATAACTATGGGGAGGTCGTGGACGATGCCTCAGGGTGCATCAACCAGTCCCATATCTCCTGGGACTGGAGGTAGTGGGGTGGCCCCTGATGCCCGGGGTGAACACGGCACCTCTTCCTGGGCCTGGTTGTAGGGGCATCCTGCCCAGTTGTGGCCGTCCTCCTCACACCGGCCACACCAGTTTGCCGGTGCACGTCTGGGCAGGACCGCCAACGATGGTCCTCCTTCCCACACCAGGAACACCAGGGGAAGAGGCTGGCCGGGTCCTCCAGCGGTGGCTGCAGCAGCTTACATTTCTTCAGCTGCTGCTTGTCCTGCCTATAAATACTGCTCTGAGCCTCTAGGTGGCGCTATCCCAAACATGTGGCAGGCTGGCGAGTGGATAGAGGCCCAGAGACAGACTGCAGTTCAAAAAAATAACTATTTTATTATAAATAAACAAAAATAAAGTGCACAAGGGCAAAATAACAGATACTCAAACACAAATAAAGCAAAAACAAAACTCACAAAAATAAAGTTTCCAGGCTGGGCAATGCCTTCACTTCATTTTTACCAGGAAATAGTTGATCGTTAATCAACCTAATCAACTATCAACCCCAGCCACCTGAACATAATAAACCCAGGCATGTTAACCCCATGTAAAAAGGGCATGCTCTGCCACAGTCATGTTAAATGACAAGCGGCTGTCGGAGCAAACTGTGGTTCTTTCAGTATGTGCTGCAGGCATGGTTAATTGTTTTATACATTGACTTTGATGCATTTCAGAAATGTATAGAAGTGGTGTGAAAAAGTTTTTTTTTTTTTTAAATGAGGACAGTTTGCATATGGATCTAACTAACTGTAAAATATCTGTCCAATATCTGTAAAATACATAAGTAAACAAATAAAAATCATCATAATCCCTGCCCACATGGAAGCCAGAGGTGCAATGCCAGGATAATGTATGGTGAACTGACAGGAAAGAATGATGCAAATTGAGTGGAACACAAATACCTTTTTTTTCTGCATTACTCCAGCAGGACGTACATGGCACATGGTGGCAGTGAAGTGGTTTACAAATGGACAGAAATTCATAATGAATGTGAAACAGCACCGATATAGCAGCTAATACATTGAAATTCAGAAGAATTAGCCTTAATGTGTATTATTTTAAAGTGTAACAGAGTGCTCTCCCTCAGTGGGTAAACTATACTTTCTTTTACTGGATAGCATGCACTTTCCCTGTGGTAGAGAACCATTTCCCATAACCATTATAACCTATTTTCTTTTGCCTTGGTAACATTTTCCATCATTAAAACTCTTCCACAGAACTTAAGGATCAATATCTCCATGACCATCTTTAATGTTTCACTAAACATCCCTTTCAACATGCAAGAAAGTTCTGGTCGCATGCCATGCAAACCATAGGCACATTGTGAGCATGCTGCTTTGTGTTGTACAACAGCGACATTCATGGCTTTACAAAAAACAGAGTTGTGTTTCAAGGGGTTTCCGATATCATATATTAGCCCCCTTGCCGGATAACGTGTTGTGATCAACATGGCATACTGTGGATCATTACATTTTGAGCTGCCATTGTTCAAAGACTGCAGTCGGATGTTCAGGGTGACTGCTTTAGAGTAAGCAAGTTTTTTTTTTTTTTTAACATTGCTATTCATCTATTATGTAGAATATACAAAAGTAAGACAAGAAGTATACATTATACTACTATTTTGTAGAGAAAACACAGAGGCCCAGATTTATAAGAGGATTGTGCATGTTTCACGACCGTAAAATGGACGGTGAGGGTTCTGAATTCTTGGATGGGATTTATAAAACACACACAATGGCATAAACACGCAATTAACACATGATTTTCAGGGGCAAGGTCTGTGTGCGTTTTAGCACTTGATACATATGTAATTCTGTATATGCTTATGTAATTCTGGGGAGTTTCTGAATGCAACCGTTAAAATTGGGAGGGGATTTTGCAAATGAAAGAAAATGGTAAAAAAAAGGAAGAGGGACAGATGATACATTTAGTTTGTAGCTAGAGCAAATACAGTACATATAGTGTGATCTTTGTATACAGTACAGAAGAGAACAGAACCTCTTTTGAATTTGTTTTCATGCAAAACCCAGATTAACAACTATAATGATATCCACACAGCAATGTGTGTTTTTCTTCCAGGCAGGTCTCAAAACCACTGGTCTAGGAAAACTTTCAACTTTTTTTTTTAAAGCTACATTTTCTGTTTATCTTCTCTTTCTTTAGCACAATGAACGAAAAAAAAAGAGCAGAAACTTTCTGATTCAGTTTTACGTGTGCCATCACTTTGAAACACAGATAAATGAACAATAATTAATTGGTCTCAATTTAAGAAGATATTTCCCGCATTTATTTAGCTTAGTATCGTTCATACCCCTCCATAGATTGATGGATTTGCACTGATGTTTTTAGGAAGCGTTTCACTTCTCTTTTATTCCTAGTCAATGGGGACATTGTGCCAGGGTGTGATTACAGTTTCAAACCCCCACCCCCCCACCCCACCCCCCACCCTATGTATTAGGGGTGGGGGACCCTACTGTTGACTTTCACACGTGTTCAGGGTCCATAATCCCCCCCTGGGATGACAACTGAAAGTGCAGTCCCAGGAATAAAAAAAAGCACAGCCAGGGTAACACCTCCCACCCCCCCAATACCGAGAATTGCAACCCTCATTGTGCTGACGGGATAGAACGTATGGCTCTCTTTGTTCGGTGTCTGTGCAGCAGTTCCAGCGGTAACACCAACTACACAGTGTATTCATAGGTGCCCCGTGGTTCTGTGTATTATGTTGAGAGTGTGTTATTTCACAAAAAGGAAAACCAAAGGTAATTACAAACTATATATATATATATAATTATATATATATATAATATATATATTATATATATGAATATTATATATATAGCTATATATATATATATATATATATTTCTGTTAAAATGACAAATTCAGGGTCAAAGCAGTGCAAATAATTGATTTATTCTTTTTATAATCCAAGAGGTGGATCAGTACAATTGTAATACTTATTCAAATCCTTGTGAAAGGATTCTAAGTTCACTTTTAATAATTATAAAAGTTAATTTGTAAAAGATTTCAGTGACAATCTGAGTGAAAAATGCCACTATTGACCTAACTATAAGTGTTCAATTATTATGTTGTAATGGTGAGATGACTGGGTTAATACAGAAGTAAACCTGCCATGGTCCTCCGATAACTGCTTTGTTAATGCTGACTGGTAGTGTCCGAGTTTGTTACCTGGAGTTTAATACAGGAAATTACATCAGATCAGAGCTAAGTGGATTTTAATTCAGAATGCAAGTATGTGCTAAGCTTTATAAATCGATCCCAATATAAACTCAGAAGATTATACTGTTATTACTTCCACACTCCATAGAGAAGCCTGCAAAAGGGTGGCATTGCTAAGGTGACCTGATTTTTAAGTGCTTAAACTGGGACAGTATGGAAATATTGTGAATACAGTCCAACGTGGAAGCTACAGGGAATCTCTAGGGTTTTTATTTTCACTTTGATGATGTTTGATCTAATCTCATATTGAAAGTAAATGCAGAAACTCATAGTGATATTCAGAGTGGACTTTTTTGTGAATAAATGATCTTATTGTCTTTGCAATTTCATTTCTATGCAACAAGTATAGTTATTACATTACACAGTAGCAATTCAAAAATATAAAATTCCGAGATTATATTTTATTGCTGATTACTGCTGCAAATCTAGTCCTTTTTCTACCTAAGAAACTGCACCTTCTCTCTTTGATTTCCACTTTTCATCTTAATATTTCTATATATTAAATGGTTACTTCATAGAATCTTTTTTTTTCAAAATATAAAATGTAAAATTAGATTTCATATGATATTGATATATATATATATATATATATATATATATATATATATATATATATATATATATATATATATATATATAATATATTTTTTCTATTGCAGTTTCTGCTTGGATCATTAGTGTGTCGTAATTAACAGATACTAGGATTTTTTTTCAGGCACTTTCTACTATAAGCTATTACTATTTAAGGTGATGAAATGCGTTACAGATCATATCTTTTGACTGTGCAATAAATGAACCCCACTAGAAGCTGTCCTAATTGCACAAACAGGAATTTCCTACTGAAGTAGTTATTAAGTATGGTAAATAGTAAACCACGTAGGCAAACCTTTTAAGTTTCTCTGAACAGTTGTATCCTCCCCCCCACCCCTCCATTAACATACTCTAAGCCGACAGACATCACTTAAAAGGCAAAGGAACCTGTTAAAACATGTTAGCTACATGATGAATTTTACCTTTTCAGTAACAATGAGTGTGAGAAAGTGTCTTCTGACAATATAATAATAACTACACATTTTGCAAAGGCTAATTTCTTTGCTGATCTTGGCTGGAGTTTATTTTAGATCAGATTAAATGTTGTCACTTCTGTACTTCTGTAAAGGAATGCTATTTAATCTTTCTTAATATAAGCATAAGCAAAACATATCATTGATAGGAGATTAAATGTTTAAGAGATACAAATGGCAGAATTGTAGATGAAGAAAAAAAATAGCAAATATATTAAAGGATTACTTTTCACAAGTTTTTACAAAGGAAGATATTGACAACATGCCCCACATGTCATCCAGTTCCTATCCAGTTTTAAATAACTTTAGCATAACTGAGGCAGAAGTGTTAAAGCGACTAGGAGCTCTTAAAATAAACAAATCCCCTGGGCCGGATGAGATCCTCCCAGTAGTACTCAAAGAAATGAGAGAAGTAATTTACAAACCGTTAACCAAGATCGTGCAGCAGTCTCTTGACACAGGGGTGGTACCGACAGACTGGAAAATTGCAAACGTAATACCGATCCACAAAAAGGGAAACAAAACTGAACCAGGTAACTACAGACCAGTAAGCCTGACTTCTATTATATGCAAACTTATGAACACTATAATAAGATCCAAAATGGAAAATTACCTTTATGGTAACAGGGTCCTGGGAGACAGTCAACATGGTTTTAGGAAAGGGAGATCGTGTCTAACTAACTTGCTTGATTTTTTTGAGGATGCAACATCGATAATGGATAATTGCAAAGCATATGACATGGTTTATTTAGATTTCCAGAAAGCTTTTGACAAAGTCCCGCACAAAAGATTAATTCTCAAACTGAACGTAGTTGGAATTCAAGGAAACACATGTACATGGATTAGGGAGTGGTTAACATGTAGAAAACAGAAAGTACTGTACCACAGGGATCAGTATTACGTCCTCTGCTATTCCTAATCTACATTAATGATTTAGATTCTGGTATAGTAAGCAAACTTGTTAAATTTGCAGACGACACAAAAGTAGGAGGAGTGGCAAACACTGTTGTAGCAGCAAAGGTCATTCAAAATGATCTAGACAAGATTCAGAACTGGGCAGACACATGGCAAATGACATTTAATAGAGAAAAGTGTAAGGTACTGCATGCCCGAAATAAAAATGTACATTATAAATATCATATGGGAGATACTGAAATTGGAGAAAGAATCTATGAAAAAGACCTAGGAGTTTTTGTTGACTCAGAAATGTCTTCATGTAGACAATGTGGGGAAGCTATAAAAAAGGCTAACAACATGCTCGGATACATTGTGAAAAGTGTTGAATTTAAATCAAGGGAAGTAATGTTAAAACTGTACAATGCACTAGTAAGACCTCATCTTGAATATTGTGTGCAGTTCTGGTCACCTCGCTATAAAAAAGATATTGCTGCTCTAGAAAGAGTGCAAAGAAGAGCACCCAGAATTATTCCGGGCTTAAAAGGCATGTCATATGCAGACAGGCTAAAAGAATTTAATCTGTTCAGTCTTGAACAAAGAAGACTACGTGGCGACCTAATTCAAGCATTCAAAATTCTAAAAGGTATTGACAGTGTCGACCCAAGGGACTTTTTCAGCCTGAAAAAAGAAACAAGGACCAGGGGTCACAAATGGAGTTTAGACAAAGGGGCATTCAGAACAGAAAATAAGAGGCACTTTTTTACACAGAGAATTGTGAGGGTCAGGAATCAACTCCCCAGTAATGTTGTTGAAGCTGACACCCTGGGATCCTTCAAGAAGCTGCTTGATGAGATTTTGGGATCAATAAGCTACTAACAACCAAACGAGCAAGATGGGCCGAATGGCCTCCTCTCATTTGTAAACTTTCTTATGTTCTTATGTTCTTATGATAGGAAATGTCATCAACAATTAATACGTTTTTAACAGGCTCCTCTCTGTTTTAAGTGATACCTGTCGGCTTAAAACATGTGAAAAAGGAAATCTGGAAATAAAACTATTTGGAGAAACTTAAAGGGATCGACCCCCCCCCCCCCCAGTAATTCAAGCTCTGGAAGGAAAAACATGTTTTTATCAATGTGTTGTTGTACTTTTATTAAACTAATAGCTGGGATAAAGCAGAATACTTATAAAATACCTTATACAGCTGTCACACCTATGCAACAGATAACATTAATCTTTGTCTGTATTTTTTCTTGAACTATAACTATACTAAAATACACTTCTTCTATAATGCATTTAACACAGAAATAAAAATAACCAAATTTAAAACAGATATATCCTGCCTCGAAGGCAGCTTATTTAGATATTTTTTAAAGAAGGTAAAATGAAACGAGGACGTGATTCTTCTTTTTTTTTAATTGTTTTAAACTATTTGTATCATACACAGTACTCAACTATCAATGTAAATATATTTTTTTTAAAAATTCACTGGGCACCTGGAGACCTGAAACTATTGTTTTCCATTATTGCTAAAAACAACACAACATGTGTACTTAAAAAAATAAATGTTCTGAAACTTTTAAAATATTTTAAAACATGAATTTCACAAATGTGAAAATAACTAGCTTATGAATAATTTTGTATTAATCACTAACATACACTTCTTAGAGGCTACCTGTGGTGAACTGAAAGTGAATATAGACTTATTTCAATAGAAAATAATTTTGCTATATTTTACAACCCCTCCTATTGGTGTGTTAAGTTATAACTATTCAAACCAAAAGCTTCAGTGCACTGTGATGTAAACATGCTAGAATGTGACATGACAGCGTTGATTTCCGCAATTGTCGCAAGTAGCTACACACGAAGCAAAGTCGTTTGCATGCAGATATACAAATATCATGGATGAAGAGAATAATTCAAACACAATACAATAGTTCCTGTATGCGTTGTTATTGTTAGACTACAGTAGTCTAACCTCTTCACACAATGAGAGTGATAACACTATGTTACACAATTTTTGTTCCTGGATAGTAAGTGTTATTTTCTAATTGCTTATGCCTAAAAAGTATAGAAAATGGCTATTATTCCCCACAAACTTTGCTTTTGTGACCAGGACAGTGATATTTCAAAATATCACTATTTCCAATGGGAAAACGGGCAAATGTGTATCTTTTCGTTCACATAAAGTCAGAAAAAAAACAACATATGAATCCAAATTAACATGCATTTATACTAAAGTAATATAAAAATGACTACAAAAGATTTAGAAGTGAGTAGTTTTGAGAGATTTACGATTATAATGTCATTTTTTAATTTTGAATTAGAACAGAGTTTAAATTGTGATGTGTCCTTAAATAACACTTGGTGATAGCCTGCGTGATCACGTTTAAATAGGGCTTAGTGTAGTCCATGAGACTTAGTGTAGTTTCTCGGGAAAGTGAATTCCTGACTTTGAATAAGAAGACTGTGTGTCTTGAAATAATGTTCACAAATTGAAAGTAATTATTATTATTATTATTATTATTATTATTATTATTATTATTATTATTATTATTATTATTATTATTATTATTATGATGATTTCACTTGTTTCTGTGTTTGTCTATGTCGCCGGCTTGTTATATATTAATATATGTCTGAATTGAGTGAAATCTGGTTTGAAAAGAATGGTTATAGTCAACTTATAAAATATAAAGAAAATATGTATTGCTTAAAAAATACCTGGCCCAAGATTGAAATTCAAGTATTCAAGTGTACACTGTTTAAATTAACAAGAAAAAATAATCATGTCAATGGACCGGACGAATAGTAAACTCATTTCCTAAAAGAAAATACTATAATAAATGGGCAATTTGTGTTAGAATCGGTAATCAATAATAAGGAATTAGAAAAAGTGTGTTTAAGAGAAGTTAGAAGATTAAGTGACATAATGGGTACGGCAAAAAATTAGTACTGTTGATTGTACTAGTTTGACAGGATGTCAGAGAAAAATGCATGATAGATGGGGACCAAGTCCCCTGAGTCAAATTGACTTGTGGTATGCCAAGTCAAGTTTCCCCCTTAGTGGAACATTAAGTACAAGTAAATTAGCTAACTGTAGGACGTAGTTAAAAAAATGGGAAAAAGCAAAAGAAGAAGCATAAAGGAAGAATAGATTGGGATAGTTTTAGAAAATGGGAAAGAATGGCAGAGGATGTTAGAGAAACAAGAAAAAGGGCAAGGAAAAGAAAGAATTAATGATACAGACGACAAGTGTTACAAAAAAGAAAGAAAAAAAGGCAATAATAGAGTAGAGAAGTTGGTACGTCTTGCTACCCATACCTATTACAGCTGCGGCCCCCCCTACTGCACCGCCCCTACCGGATGCCGATGACGAAAAAGGAAATGACTCTAGTGATAGCAGCAGCAGCTGCACCTCCAGCAGCAGGCACAGCCCTGAACACAGGCTCCAAAATGTGAGTGAAGCCAAAGAAGCCACAGAACAGTACAGTGAAAGAGACCCTTCCTTTGGTGGCGCATCCTAATCCCCAACCAAGACCACCTCAAGACCAGCGAGGACATGCAGATTGGGAGTCCACCATTCATGTCCAATGGGACTGGGATATTGGTGAACTTAAATGATATTGCCAAAGACCTTCTGATCACTGTAAGGACTCTGGACAGTTCACTGAACAAGTGCGAGGATTGGTTGAAATATATCGGCCTAGTGCTGGTGAAATAGGACAGGTATTGCGCCGCAAACTGAAGTTGCCTTCATGACCACAGTGGACTGAAGCAGAGTCAAGAACACTTTAATGAAATGTTGAAAACAGTCGTCATGAATGGAATAAAACCTGGCCTTCGGGGTTCAGTAGCCCAATCCTGCATCGGATGGGAAACCGGAACATTGGACAATCTTTTGAAACACACTGTGCATCAAAACCGGCAACAGGCTGCACAAGAAGAAAAACCAAAAAAAGGGAAGTTGCAATTGGTGCAGCTGCAATACTACCAGTATCAAATAAACTGAATACGGGGCCGCACGGGGCAAAGCAGGGGGGCGTGGTGGTTGTGGTGGACGAGGACGGGGCAAGGTAGGGGCCCAGTGGATCAAGGGTTTGTTAACAAACAACAGGGTAAATTCTGGACTTGTGGTAAAGAAGGACATAGGAGTAAAAATTGCAGTCAGTCAGGGGGTGGATCAGGAAACCGGGGAACACAGGGTTTGTGGGCAGATGAACCACAGACACAATGAGATAAGGAGGGAACAGCAGAGAAGCCAAGTAACAATAATCAGGAAGCACAACAAGTAATATGTCCCCTAATATTTGAAACCCAAACAAGCCCAAAGGTGATGTTAAATGTAGCAAGCAAAGAAATAACATTTTTGATACACAGGAGCAGGAATGTCATTAATAAGAAAGAAAGATGCTCAGCACCTGAGGGTGTCCATTGACTCTATGTCAACAACAGGGGCCTCTGGTCAAGCTAATAAGGAACTACTTACAGAAGCGGTGAGTGTAAAGTGTAATGTCATATTCGTGATGCACTTGTTTATATATATATTCCCAATTATGCCCAGTGAACCTGTGTGGTAGAGATTTACTGACAGTCCTACACATAAAGATTGAATGCAACCCTGAGAGCATCACTGTTGATGTGCCCCTAATGCAGACCAGTTGTGGGTTTCGATTCGACTGGCTTTATGCGTGGGACCTGCTGCTGGGAACTCAAACTACACAGCTACAGAAACTCACTGTCGAGCTCTGGGGAGACCAGCATGAAATCATGCCTGCACCACAAATGCACTGCACTGCCCTGTACTCACATGGTCAGACAGATTCAGAATTTGAAAACAAATGGTTTGACCACACCTATATATATATATATATATATATATATATATATATATATATATATATATATATATATATATATATATCTATATAATATTTAGAATCACAGCATCTATATTCGTCTAGAGATTTTGCCGCACTATCCATTAAACTCACTGAGGGACAACAAAAACTATATGAAATAGTGGGGACAGCCCCACATGTATCATTGGCAAAGCATAGAGGTTTTGCCCGGAAAGAGATGGGCCCATGGTACTAAAAATGTCTCAATTACAGAACTGGACCTCTGCGAAGGAAGGCGAGCACTCCCCATCTGGTCAAACGTACTGGATGTTAAAAAAGGGGGCTTGGGCCTGTCACAGGGTGGCACTGGAACTTTCTCCCTGTCCGGATCCACAACCCCTAATGCTGATAAGTGGGGGCAGATCCGGATTGCCTGGAAGACATACCTAACAATTGTGTCCCACTGCTAAGAATGGCCACATTAAAAACTGCGAACCATTAGCAGTAGAGCCAAGAAGCACCAATCGACCCAAAAGAAAGCAGTACCCCCTGGGGCGGGACGCTGTTGAGGGTATTTGACCCCTCCATGAGGAACTAGTAAAAAGGGGGGCTATAGTACTTGCCACCGGGGCACAATGTAATTCCCCTATTCTCCTTGTGCGTCAGGTTAATGGAGAATGGCGGTTCATGTAAGATTGCCGCAAAATTAATTTGGCTGTGCAGCAAAGGACCCCAATTGTACCGAATCCAATTACTTGTCAAAAAGGGTTCTCAAGAGTGGTTTGCTTTCACGTTTGAAGGTAAACAATGGACTTGGACTGTATGCCACAACGAGTCCCCGGCCATGTTTAGAGCTGCCCATCGGGAGTAAGCTAGTACAGTAAGTCGATGATTTTTTACTTCTTAACCACGCCTTAATCCATGTACATGTGTTTCCTTGAATCCCAAATGCATTCAGTTTGAGAATTAATCTTTTATGCGGGACTTTGTCAAAAGCTTTCTGGAAATCTAAATAAACCATGTCATATGCTTTGCAACTGTCCATTATCGATGTTACATCTTCAAAAAAATCAAGCAGGTTAGTTAGACATGATCTCCCTTTCCTAAAACCATGTTGACTGTCTCCTAGGATTATTATTATTAAAATCCGTTTAGTCGAGGCCAACTTTCGGTCACTTTATGGGTCATCATTCTCCACGCATTTCTGTCTTTGACCGCTTCTTTCAGATCTTTCATGTGCATGTTTGTGTCAGCCTTGATTGTGTCCAGCCAGCGGGTTCTCTGACGCCCTCTTCTTCTTGACCCACTGACTGTGCCGAGCATTAATGCTGTTTCTAGGGAATTAGCTCGCATGATGTGTCCAAAATATGAGAGCCGCTGTTTCGTGATTTTTCCCTCTAACGATGTTTGTGGTTTGACACGTTCAAGGATCGTCTTGTTTGTGACCATTGCCGTCCATGGTGTTCGCAGCAATCGTCTCCAACACCAAAGTTCAAAAGCATCGATCCTCCTTCTGTCGGCCTTCTTGAGCGTCCAGCTTTCGCATGCGTATGTGGAAATTGGAAAAACGATTGCATTGATTATGCGAGTCTTTGTTGCTATGCTGATGTCATTGCTCTTCCATATTTTTGCCATTCCCTGCATTGCGCTGCGCCCAAGTGCGATTCTGCGTTTGATTTCTGGTCCCGATTCGCCACCTCGGTCGATCTTGGATCCAAGGAAGAGGAAATCTTGGACTGATTCGATTTCTTCATTGTCAATTGTCAAGTGGAGTGTACCATTGCCTGCTGTTGTCATTACCTTTGTTTTCTTGATGTTGAGGTACAAACCCATGCGCTCGCTTTCTTCTTTGACCTTTCGGACCAGATATTCTAGGTCTTTTTCACTCTCTGCGAGCAAAGTCGTGTCGTCGGCGTATCGAAGATTGTTGATGTTCCTCCCTCCAATTTTCACTCCGATCGGTGATTCTTCCAGATTACATCGTCTCATGATCGTTTCGGCATATAGGTTGAACAGGGCCGGTGATAGAATGCAGCCTTGTCTAACGCCTTTTCTGATCTCAAACCAGTCCGTGTTGCCGAATGCCGTCCTGACCGTGGCTTCTTGATTCTTGTAGAGCGATCTTATCAGTTGTTCTAGATGTTCTGGGACGCCCATTTGCTTCAGACATTTCCATAACTTGCCATGGTCAACGCAATCGAATGCTTTGCTGTAATCGATGAAACACATATACACGTTCTTTTGATATTCGCGAGTCTTCTCCATGATCCACCGCAAGTTTGAAATTTGATCTCTGGTTCCACGTCCTTTTCGAAATCCAGCTTGCACATCAGGGAGTTCCCTCTCGACAGATGAGGCCATGCGTTTTTGAATAATCTTTAGCAGGATTTTGCTTACGTGCGGTATAAGTGCGATGGTCCGATAGTTGCAGCATTCTTGCGTGTCGCCCTTTTTTGGAAGCGGGACATGGACTGATCTTTTCCACTCTTTGGGCCACGATTTGGTCTTCCAGATCAGTTGGCAAAGCGCTGTGAGTATCGGGATCGGTATTGGCTTGAGTAGTTCGGCTGGTATGCAGTCGATGCCCGGGGCTTTCCTGCTTGGGAGTTCTTTCAGTGCCCAGGCTACCTCCTCCTTCAGAATATCTGGTTCTTGCTCGATCGAATCTTCCTGACTGGCTGATGGACTCGGTCCGTTTCCTGCATATAATTCCGCTGTGTACTCTTGCCACTCCTAGGATACTGTTACCTTATAGGTAATTTTCCATTTTGGATCTTATTATAGTTTCCATAAGTTTGCATATAATAGAAGTCAGGCTTATTGGTCTGTAGTTACCTGGTTCAGTTTTGTTTCCCTTTTTGTGGATCGGTATTACGTTTGCAATTTTCCAGTCTGTCGGTACAACCCCTGCGTCAAGAGACTGTTTCATGATCTTGGTTAGTGGTTTGTAAATAACTTCTTTCATTTCTTTGAGTACTATTGGGAGGATCTCATCCGGCCCAAGGGATTTGTTTATTTTAAGAGCTCCTAGTCCCTCTAACACTTCTGCCTTGGTGTGGCACGCTGGCGAGTGGATAGAGGCCCAGAGACAGACTTCAGTTCAAACAAATATACTTTTATTATAAATAAACACAAAATGAAAGGGCACAAGGGCCAAAACAAAGCAATTTAAACACAAAAAAGATAAAAAGCAAAACTTACAAAAATAACAGTTTCCAGGCTGGGCAATGCCTTCACTGGATTCAAACTTTCTAAACAACAAAAAAAAAAAAAAAAAAAACAACCTGCTTCCTCAGCTCCCTCTCTCCAAATGAGAAGCAGAGGCCTCCTTTTATATCAGGTGGCTGGGCGCTGATTGATCGTTAATCAACCTAATCAACTAATCAACCCCAGCCACCTGAACATAATAAACCCAGGCAGGTAGGGGAAGATAACCCCATCCCTGCCAATTTAAAGGGCAGAGCTTTGCTCTGCCACACACCTCCCCCCATGTACAACGTACACCGGCCGCAATCGGCCAACTCCCCCCTCCCCCCCCCCCCCCCCCCCCCCCCCCCCCCCCCAAGAGTCCAATTATGTCCCTTGGGTAGGCTGTTATATTGGGTGGTGGTGGGCGGGGTTGATGTCGGATCTCCAAGGTAGCACGGCGACGGCGGCTTGGCTCCCTCTGGTGGCGGAGGCGGCGACGGCTGCCCGGCTCCCTCTGGTGGCGGAGGCGGCGACGGCTGCCCGGCTCCCTCTGGTGGCGGAGGCGGCGACGGCTGCCCGGCTCCCTCTGGTGGCGGAGGCGGCGACGGCTGCCCGGCTCCCTCTGGTGGCGGAGGCGGCCCCTCCCTCTCGGGCTCTGAGAGCGGCGGCGGCGGCTCCTCCCTCTCGGGCTCTGAGAGCGGCGGCGGCTCCTCCCTCTCGGGCTCTGAGAGCGGCGGCGGCTCCTCCCTCTCGGGCTCTGAGAGCGGGCGGCGGCTCCTCCCTCTCGGGCTCTGAGAGCGGCGGCGGCGGCTCCTCCCTCTCGGGCTCTGAGAGCGGCGGCGGCGGCTCCTCCCTCTCGGGCTCTGAGAGCGGCGGCGGCGGCTCCTCCTCTCGGGCTCTGAGAGCGGCGGCGGCGGCTCCTCTCTCGGGCTCTGAGAGCGGCGGCGGCGGCTCCCTCTCGGGCTCTGAGAACGGCGGCGGCTCCTCCCTCTCGGGCTCTGAGAGAGACGGCGGCTCCTCACCCCTCTCTGGCTCTGGGGACGACAGCGGCTCCTCACCCCTCTCTGGCTCTGGGAGCGACGGCGGCTCCTCACCCCTCTCTGGCTCTGGGAGCGACGGCGGCTCCTCACCCCTCTCTGGCTCTGGGAGCGACGGCGGCTCCTCACCCCTCTCTGGCTCTCGGGAAGGCGGCTCACCCCTCTTTATTGGAGTGACCGGGGCATCTCCCATGTCTACCGCCAGGTAATTAACCACCATGAGGGCAACCTCTGGGAAGGAGGCCGGGTGGTGTTGTTCCTCCCACTGTTCCCACCTCTCCCCATCTCGACGCCACAGCGTGTTGATAACTATGGGGAGATCGTGGACGAGGTCTGCCTCAGGGTGCATCAACCAGTCCCAGATCTCCTGGGACGGTGGTGAAGGTGGTGGTGCTGGAGGTAGTGGGGTGGCCCCTGATGCCCGGGGTGAACACGGCACCTCTTGCTGGGCCTGGTTGTAGGGGCATCCTGCCCAGTTGTGGCCGTCCTCCTCACACCGGCCACACCAGTTTGCCGGTGGCACGTCTGGGCAGGACCGCCAACGATGGTCCTCCTTCCCGCACCAGGAACACCAGGGGAAGAGGCTGGCCGGGTCCTCCAGCGGTGGCTGCAGCAGCTTACATTTCTTCAGCTGCTGCTGCTTTTCCTGCCTTTGCCGCTGTCTGCTCTTCTTTCCCATTTTTTTTTTTTTTTTTTTGAAAAAAAAAAAAATTCCCAAAAATTCCACAAAACAAAACAAAAATACTGCTCTGAGCCTCTAGGTGGCGCTATCCCACTGCTGACACCAAATGTGGCACGCTGGCGAGTGGATAGAGGCCCAGAGACAGACTTCAGTTCAGACAAATATACTTTTATTATAAATAAACACAAAATGAAAGGGCACAAGGGCCAAAACAAAGCAATTTAAACACAAAAAGATAAAAAGCAAAACTTACAAAAATAACAGTTTCCAGGCTGGGCAATGCCTACACTGGATTCAAACTTTCTAAACAACCAAAAAAAAAAAAAAAAACAACCTGCTTCCTCAGCTCCCTCTCTCCAAATGAGAAGCAGAGGCCTCCTTTTATATCAGGTGGCTGGGCGCTGATTGATCGTTAATCAACCTAATCAACTAATCAACCCCAGCCACCTGAACATAATAAACCCAGGCAGGTAGGGGAAGTTAACCCCATCCCTGCCAATTTAAAGGGCAGAGCTTTGCTTTGCCACACTTGGTTATGCTAAAGTTATTTAAAACTGGATAGGAACTGGTTGACATGTGGGGTATGTTGTCTGTATCCTCCTTTGTAAGAACTTGTGAAAAGTAATCATTTAATATATTTGCTATTTTTTTTTCTTCATCTATGATTTTGCCATTTTTATCTCTTAGACATTTAACCTCCTCCTTGAATGTTCTCTTGCTGTTGTAATACTGGCAAAACATTTTGGAATTGGTTTTAGCCCCCTTAGCAATGTTCATTTCTATTTCTCTCTTGGCCTTTCTATCTTCCTTTTTGACTTGCATTGGTAGTTCCATGTACTCTTTCTGTGTACTTTGGTTTTGGTCCCTTTTTAATGCTCTGTAAAGTGTCTTTTTTTCACTGAATATTTTTTTTAATTGATCTATTAAACCATTTTGCCAATTTAGTTTTACTTTTAGATTTGTCTACTTTAGAGATGTAATTGTTTTGCACCTCTAGTACTACATTTTTGAAGAGCAACCATCCTTTTTCTGTGAATGTTTTCTCTATTTTACTCTAATCTACTTCTGTTAGTCTCTGTTTCATACCTTCATAGTTTGTTTTTCTAAAA
The DNA here is from genome assembly GCF_017654505.1 of Polyodon spathula. Lineage (NCBI taxonomy): Eukaryota > Metazoa > Chordata > Actinopteri > Acipenseriformes > Polyodontidae > Polyodon > Polyodon spathula. The sequence goes on along the minus strand of NC_054537.1, from coordinate 27,797,859 downwards.
TTGTAAACCTTAGCTTTAGTCATTACTTTTGGGGTTTTATAACGCACTTCAAATGAGACCATGTTGTGGTCTGAGTTTGCTAGTGGTTCTCTGACCTCTGTTTTAGTTATTCTGTCTTCGTTATTTGAAAAGATTAAATCAAGGCATGCCTCCCCTCTAGTCGGTGTCTTGACAAATTGTGTTAGGAAGCAGTCATTTGTCATTTCCACCATTTCAATTTCGCCCGTCGTGCTACCCACCAGGTTTTCTCCTTTGCTACACGCATTTCTAATGTCATTGTATAACAGATTATTTTGCTCACCGTCTGAATCTGGCAGTCTATAGCATGCTCCTATTATTATGCCCTTTGAATTTTTGTCCGTTATTCTGACCCATATTGATTCGGCTTTATTTTCTTTGTCCATGTTTAACACCTGGGCTTCAAGACTGTTTCTTATGTAGCGCGCTACCCCTCCACCTCTTTTGACCTGCCTGTCTTTCCTATACAGTATATACCTACAAATATTATATTCGTCCCCATCACTCTCAGACAACCAAGTTTCTGTAACACCCATCACATCATAGTTACTTGTTAGTGCAGCAGCTTCAAGTTCTAAAATTTTGTTTCTGATACTGCTAGCATTTAGACAAATACATTTAACGGTTGTCTTACCTGAGTTATTGTCCTTGTTTTAATGCAGTCTCCCTTCTGTTTTTTTGTTGATTTCTCCCCCCTTCCTTTTTAGTTTAAATGCTTCTGAACCGGTTATCAATAGCTGAAAACAAATCAATAAACCTTAACAATATTAAAAACGTGCACAATAAAATAAAAAGCAATACACCATTATTTAGTTAAAGTAATGCTCCAGTTTAGTTTAGTTTAGTACTATTTAACTGCACAGCATAACACAAATGGTGGGTAATCCATTTGCTTGGAGACATGGCCTACATGGCTGTTGTTTACTATTGTATCTTTAACAGTACTTGATTAGCACTTAAATCCATTATTACACAAATTAGCATCTAGATGGGTAGGGTATTGATAATACAATTTAATTTAACAAAAACAAAACTAAGTTTACATTACAGAATTTAAGGCATATCATTATTTGTACTGCTGGCTAACCTTTCTGTTTCAGCAACCAAGCAAGATAGCTTTTTTCAAGTCTGACAAGAAAAATAAATCTGTCAAACTAGATTAAACAGGAAATAAATCATAACAGTGGGACTAAAATATCTAAACCCAACAGCACTTGCACTCAATATTTTTACTAATGACAATGTTATTGAGACTATCATGAACTTAGGGTATAGGGAGAAATTTGTCTGGTTGTCTGTATGTCAAATTTACATTTGATATGTCCATAAGCTGGACAGATCATAGTGACCTAACTTTTCATGTTGACACTCATGTTGTATTTACAGGTGTACCTTGTTTATGAGGCTTCAGTTTATAACTTGGAACTGGTTATAAGATGGATGTGCACTTGCATTCTTGAAAGATTTACCAGTAGAGATTATAAGTTTGTACTTATTGAAGCTCTAATTATGAATTTTATTGGTATAACTTAGACACTGCTTGGCCACGTTATTAGAATCTGTCTACCCGATTAGATTTGGCATCTTCTTGGTTTGGGACATGTTCTCCTGCTCTTCTTTTTGGTCCCTTGATTGATTATAAAACCTGAATAAATGCTGTAGTTTACTGAATGATCGTTGTGAGTAATTCTACCCAGCGTTGCTACTCTTGATGTCGATGGCTAGATGATATAGCACGCATCCACTGTGCCAGATTTGTGGGTGGATGGTTTGAACAGTATGATAGAGACTCCAGGCATGTTCCATGGCCACCACTACCCCAGAATCTCTAATGTGGCCATGCAGTGTATGTACTGTATTGTCATGGTTCAGACTTCTTCCAGCAGATGGAGCGTATGTACTGTGGTTCTAAAGCAGATAATCCAATCTGGACTTTTTTTTTTTTTTTTAATGCAATGAGTTACTTTCACTAATAAAAAATCTGATAGGACCCCACAGTGATAGCCTCTGTAAGGGGTCATAAAAAAATTATAAAAAAAACATACTTTCAAACACTAGTGGTATTTCAAACTATTACCCAGTTAGGTACACCACAACCTGAAATGACCAGTGTTTTTTTTTGTTTTGTTTTTATTTTTTTTTCAAATGCTATCAAGGTCATATATGGATTTTGAGAAATAGCCGTAAAATACATTCTGTTGAAAGTAAAATTGGGCGCCCCTGTCCCCCCACCATCCCCGTTCGCCCCCATGACAGGAGTCACAGATCGAAGAATTTTCCGAAGGATAATGGGAGAATGTACTGTTAAATGAATATAAATAGAATTATAGAATGGCAAAGATTGTCCTTCTATACGTTGCTGACCATGTGATTTCATGTTATAGCTAGGATTTCCCAATGTACATAGGTTGCAACTCATTAGCTTTTAAGGGATGCATCACTCACAAATGATACTTCTGCTTTTTTTAGTTGGATTTGCCTTGTTATAATTGCAATAGTGGTTGTCACCCTGGAGTGACATATTACATACATGCTTTTCAATTTAAGAATGTATGAACATAAAGCATAATTATATGCATTTTTATATTTAGAAATAGTACACTTCAATCTATCAGATCATTTACATCTCAGAGTCATCTTTATAATTTGAGAATCACAGGGTTAAAGAATAAGACAATAACTGTATGTTTTATTATTATTATTTTGCTAAACCCAGGCAGTTGTTTATTCTGCCTGGTGGGTGGCTTGTATTTGCTTTGTTGTATCACAGCTCTTGCTGCAACTGCTGGCTCACTTTAGCGATAACTGTAGTTAGTTTCCCCTGTAATTAATCAAACCATGCAGGTGTCTTTTCCATGTACAGGGCTCATGCAGTAGAAATACAGATGAGGGCTCTATAATCCCATTGAGCAAGCTATATAACTGAACACAAGTAAAAATAAATAAAAAAATAACAACTATAATGAACCCTGCAAGTCTCAGTCTTGTTTCCATAGCAGCTAAAAGTGCATTTAGCTGACACAAAGTGGAATGTTATTTTTCCCTTTCCAATTAAACCCCTATTAATAACCTTCATTTGGTCAAAGTATATTACAAATTAATCATAATATCTCAGTTAATAAAATGCATCTGACAAAGCTTAACTTGTAAAAAAAAAAAAAGTACATAATTAAGAAAAGGGATTTGTTTATAACCTAATGTACTGACCTTTATTTAAAGTAGCTTCCATATGCTCCATGCTCTCAGCTGCTTGTGAATCAGGGTTTCATGCCTTTATGTTTGCTTGGGTGTAAAAAAAAAAAAAACTTGCAATTTTGTTATAGACGTCACATTCTAAAATATATTGTTACAGTACACTTTTGTCATTGAATTCCTGGAACAAGAAGTTTTTTTTTTTTTTTTTTTTTTTTTTTTATTGTACATGTTATGTACAATATATAGGACTCTTTTTTGCCACAATTTTTTTTTTTTTTTTTTCCCCCTCTGGTTCGTATGGTTCATCATTTGCAAGCTGATGGGGGAGGAAATAGAGGTGTGGGCGAATGAGAGATGAGAGCTACTGTAGTTTCTGCGTTGCCTGCAAATACAATAGCTTTTTAAAACTAATCTACATAAATAACCAAGGTTTTGAGCGAAATGCAGTGTCTACTCTAAATCCTTCCGAGATTATACATATTTTATTAGAACATCTCATGATAAGCACTCCCAGTAACCCTAAAATCATATTCTAATTGAATACATTTGTATCATTCCTTTTAGTATAAAATGTTAGGCAGTTAACTACTGGCAATAGTATTACTAAGGCTGGAATTCATCATTTGCCAAGGTTTTACAAATAAATGTTCTAAATGCTATTAGCTACATTATCACTTGGCCACATTTTGCTGAAGATGGTTCTTTTATTGATTGTATTACCTTAAGTCTTACATATACAGTATGTATACAATACATTTTAAATTGACATCTTGATATTTATTCTAGTATAGGTGTCTAACTTAATTCAGACCATGTGGGGATGGGTGAGCAGTGATGATGTTGCTTTTTCAGATAAGGGTAAGGGTGAAGGGAAAGAAGTCTGACTTTAACTAAGGCTTTTTGTTCCATTAAGAGCAAGGTGGAAACCATTATAAATTCTACCAAATGCAATGTTTTTGTTGTGTTCCCAATCCCAATACCCTTTTCTTTTATCCCTTGGAATCTTTCTCTAGCTATCACATGATGATGATTATAGTAATGAGTCAGCATGATTTGCTAGTAAAAGTCTAGCAGGACTGTACAACAGTGAGGAATCCTTTTCTCTGAAAGGTCACAATCTTATTTTCAGAAGAATGTATAAGGTGAATAAAAATGATATTGTCCACTTTACATGGCCTAGCAAAAAATGCAGGATAAAATAAGGATACCAAAAAAAAAGTTTAAATGTTTAAAAAAAAAAAAAAAAAAAAAAAAAAACTTGTTTAGCCTGATAAAAATAATATTGTTATGGTTTGCACTTCAGCCTAGGCAGATGGGTATAATGAAAAGGGGGTTCTAAAGCACTCAGCAAATCTCTGTAATTGCTACAATCAAAGATCCAGGAGAGGCTGTAAGAGGCTTTTGTGGATTGAGATCCAAAGCATGATGTAGAAGTTCCTGTAACACAGGTACTTGCACAAAGCATTGCTAGGTCACCTTTAGTAGCAGGGCTTTTAAAAGGTGACCTTCAGCGTTTTAATTAGCCACAAACTGCAATGCATCAGTATGTTCATGTGTAGCAAACCTAGTTGCAGCTTTAAAAAGATGTCAGCTGATGGAAGAGGCTACCTATCTGATCATCCACAGCTCTGGGATATTTCTATCCAGTCACTGAAGATCGTGGACTGCAAAATGAAAATGAAAATGTAGCATTTCAAATTTTTTTGTATTAATTCTTATCTATCAAATACATTTTGCAGCATGCATAATGTTAATTCTGAATAACATGGCATAATAATGTATTTCCCTTTTACTTGGGTTACCTTGGCACTCTGTTTTGTCACACTAACACAAGCAACCTAATGCAGAACTGATGTAGCTAGGGCAGTCAAATGCTTTTTCACTTGGTTTTATTATTTAAAGTTAAATAAAAATGTGTAATTTTGCAACAGCGCACATTCAGTGTTCCCAGCATTTTATAAAGATTAGACTGTTTTAGAACTAGTAAATTAAAAATCAGTATGCAGTGCACCTTTCCCCTCCAAGTCGTTTGGGATAGAAAGAAATCAATTGCTCCAAAATCACTTTAATGGTAAAAAATTATAATAATAAAAATAAATAAATAAATAACAGAAAATATGCAAATACATGAAATAACATGGCTTGCAATTACTCTTTGGAAACTTTCTTCAAGGCAAATCTGGAGACCTATGAAAGGTAAATATTTGGTTAGGATGTTTTTTTTGTTTTTTTTTTTCATATGCAGAATTAATGTGTATTAAACATTCAGGGCTCTATTCTGATTAAATGAGTACAATGGCAAGCACAGTCGATCGTGTCTGCCCCGTACGGAGTGACTTCTCCAAAAGTGTGATTCTGATGAAATGAAAAACCCAGTGCAAGCGCATTTAATGGTGCACTGACAGCGCCCAGCCAATCAATGCTGGGGGTATCTGATATCCAGTCAAGGCCAGGCAACAATCCTTTTAAAAGACAGAATGTGCTTGCTTCACCGCAAGGCTCCGTTTTGAATGTAAATGTGGCGATCGTGTCGAGCAAGTGGTAGGCCACTCACCGAGAGAATACGTAAACCATGCTTCATGACACAGGAGATTGCTATATTAATAGAAGAGGTAGAGGCAGTTAGGACAATAATTTAGTATTTATAATAATAACAATAATAATAATAATAATAATAATAATAATAATAATAATAATAATATACTTATTTGCATATAACGCCTTTCATAGTGGACCAACATCACAAAGATCGTTACAGAGGTAGGCTGTGAACTGTGTATTATATGCAGAGTCACTTACAAATAGGACATTGATTTAACATCTAAATGTACCTTGTATAATTATAATAATTATACAAGGTACATTATTTCATGACATTGACATTGCTACATGTAAAAATACTTACTCCCCCCACCCCACCACCACCACCACCACCACGACGCACCAAGCAGGGGCATGTAAGTTATAGGACATGGAAGTACTTGCAAACAAACAGAGTTTGATTGTAGCAATAATCATAACATTGTCCAAGGATTGTGGCAAATTGAGAAACAGTGTGAAAAACGAAAAAAAGGGATGTCTTAAAAACAAATTAACTAGCACTAGCACATTATACATAACTATATACACATACAATAAGCATCTGGACATATTTCCAATTGCCAAATAGTTTTTAAAAACCTTCTAAAGTTCAGGTACCTTGTACAGAAAAGCAAACATGGTTTTGAACTGTTTGCAAAACATGTAAAGAATAAAAGTGGATGTTCATGTATTTGTTTAAGATACTGTTAGATCCTAACATTTATTAGCGAAATAAATCAAATAAAACGCTTTAGTAATTACAAATAATCTAGTTATCTGCAGTATATGTTAATCCTAATAATGCTGTTTGTTCAGTTACTTGTTCACAGCGTGTGTTCTTAAAGTCAAAGCCTCCTTCTCCTGGCTTTAGAAGAGATGCGACGTATCTGTGTTGTTATTGTGACATGCTTAAATAAAGTTGCTGAAAGTAATCAGACTGCGTGCAGTTGTTTGATTTCAATTCGTCGTTCAAACCGGAGACAAGTTCCTATTATTGTGGTTAATGTATTGCCGCTGACAACAAACTCACTCACTCTCTCTCTCTCTCTCTCTCTCTCTCTCTCTCTCTCTCTCTCCTCTAATATATATATATATATATATATATATATATATATATATATATATATATATTACTTTATTACTTAATTTGCTTTTAAATTTAAATAGATATACAGGACAGCGAGGAATCAGAATATTTTACACTGACAGGCAGCATTCAGAGGGCGTGTGCAGCATTACAAGAACAGAGACTTTCTTTCAACAAGCAGGCAAAAGGTAAAATGCACGAATACTGTATTCACGTATTGACCAATCAAGTTAAAGGAAATCTCCGCTCCACTGTCTAATTTGTTATAATGTTTCAAACTATTAATGCTTGTACGTTATCAGTAATGTTCCGCGTTTTCGACTTTTATCTTTAAAAAAACATCCGGGAATTTTTCAGCGTTTTTTTTTTTTTTAAGACATATATTAAAATAGGGATAAAATCAGAAAAAAAAAAAAAAAAAAAAAAAGTTTTTAACTGAAACATCGGTAAAAATCGGGGGGGAAAATCTCAGTTTACACACCTTACATGAGGAATATGATGCATAGCAGTTCTGGTTTCTGATTATTAATGTCCCTAGCATGTATGATGAGCAGAATCTGTGCAAGTCGAAACCACGTTTTCTCAAGGTAACGTTTGTAAATTGCTGTGCTGACGGAAATAGTATCTACAGAAGGTATGAGCATGACATCAGCACAAAACATGCCAGGTTTACGCCTTGCAATCATAAAAAGAAAAGAAAATTGACAGTACTGGGTGGTGCATGCCATCGGGAGACGCGTAAAAAAATCACACTGGGCATTTACATCAATGCATTCCATAAACGTTTTTATAAGTTTACCAAAGCATTATTTTCTGTCATATATTTACTATTAAGATTGTCGGCGTTAGGCAGTGTTTTAGCTGATGGACAGACAGTACTGTTGCACAAAGTCACCAATACCTACCTCTGTGTAATAAACACCGACTGTCCAGCAAAGCACAGCGCTCTGACAAACTCATTAACAATCATTCTGTGCTTTCTTCTTATTACAGCATGTGTAAAAGCCACGTAATGGATTGCTTGTCTCTCAGTTCACTTTCTTGTTTTAGTTTAATGTGTCGCTTATTTTTCAGTATGTTCTTTTATTGTCAGTGCAAACATGTAGGCCTACCTCAATGCAGCAGTATTTGCAGCGCTATGCATTCTCTGCTACATCTGATCCACTTCTGCTGTCTTGCTTTTTGTATACTTCGAAACATGTGTTTTCTTTTTAGTATTTATAAACGGATTTACATTTTCTCCCCATTCCCCATCCACTAAAAATCTTATTTTAGTGTATTCAATTTAGTCTTTGATCAAGCTAGTAGTTAAATCCAGTTAAAAAAAAAATCATGTAATTTTTCAGTAAAATTCGGAATAAACCTGGAAACGCAGAACACTTATTATCAGACAAACAAACCAATATCTTGTTTCAGGTCTGTCGATAATAGTGACTTATTTCAATCACGGAAACCAAGCAAATACATTGTGTCAAGTTTACACAGCAGTTAGCTCGTTTACAGTTGCACGTACACGCATGCACACACGGTACTAGCGGCAACCAGGGAAAAGGACAGACATACACATATAGATACAGAAGTAGCGCTCATGTATGTTGCTCTCCATATACTGTACGTAAATATATTTTTTTTTATTAATTTACTTGCTTATTAATTTATGAAAAATACTGTTTAAGTTTTGTCATTTTTCGTCATTTTTCTTTTACTTTTCTTTCTCAGATTTCCTCTTTCTATGTCAGTCCAAATGTGTGCAGTTGCTATTTAGGGCTACTTTGATTTTTATAGTGTGTTCAGTTGTTAAAGTTGCTGATTGTGTCACTAAATAAACCTGGTTTATAAACCTGGTTAATGCAATCTCAGTTGTTTATTTGGGACCACATTGTGCTTCATCAGAATCGCTTCGGCGAATGTTACTGATACCACGCCCCGAAATGTATGCTGACCCGTGGCGATGAGGCTAAGTGCTCTATAACGGCACAAGACATTTCTTCAGAATACCAGTAAAAAAAATAATGTAGATGCTATAAAGAATCAATTTAATATTAGTATCCTGGATTTAACTGGGTGTCTAATTTTCACATAATATGTTATTTTGGCAGAATTTGGCAGATGTTTATAGTGGTAATTTTTATGCAAGCAAAGACTGGAAATAAACCACATGTTTGTCATTGCAAGTAATAGCTGAGAGCTAGACAGTGTGTGACTGTGCAGTGAGGCTGTGTCTGAAACAGGTCTCACAGGCAACCCTTGAGATATTGCATATCTGGTATGATTAATCGCTTCTTGAAAGCATTAGAAAAGCATAGTTTATGCAGGAAATGAGAATGTTACTTCATTAACAGTTAAAGGGCAAATCATGTTTACATACCAGTGTATGCATTATATTATAATAATATATGTTTTTTTTCTTTGGCGACTTTAACGACTATAAATATTAAAGTAAAAGTACCGTTGTGTTCAAATACTTTCCAACAGCAGGATTCAATGCTATGATCATAAGAAAAGCAAGAAAAGGCTTTATTGATCTACATGGTTTGGCTTACTGCTGAGATTTGAGTGGTTTTCTAAATCAGCATGATTTCATGCCACCACAGTGCCCCCCCACCCCCCCCCCCCCCCCCCCCCCCCGCAACCGTTGAAGAGAGATTAATTGACCTTTACATTACCGCTATGCCAGCTTTAATTCAGTGTCAAGTTCATTGCTGCTATTTTTTTTTTTTGACTTGCAATCTGATTCTTCATACTATTTCTGTTTCTGTTAGCAGCATTTGGCCAGCATTAACATCAGTATAATCAATTCTCATTGCTTAGTAATTTAATATGCTGATATCATCAAGAATAAAACCATTTACAAGTTTATGTTGTAAAAAAATAAAATCTAATTAGTATCTAATCTAATGTAACAAGAAGTTATACAATAAGAAAGAGATATGGAAAGACTGAGCAACCTTTCCTGATTCCTCTATCAATTATAAATCTGGGTGTGGTACCTTCTTTGACTCTATACAATTGTTTCCATCTTTATGTAAAGTATGAATAGCCTCAATAAAAAAAGTTACAAAACCCAGATGTCTTTTAAGAGGCAAATATAAAATTATGTTTTATAGTAACAAAGGCTTTGCAGAAGTCCCAAAATAAAATAAAGCTTTGTCTGCAGTAAGGTCTGTATAAACAATTATATCCAAAAGTAGTCTAATATTGTTAGTATTTTAATCATATTAGTCTTTTAGTCATAAAACTAGATTGACTTTCATCAGTTATAGCATCCAAACGACTTTTATGTCTGAGGACAAAGATTTGTGCTAGAATCATATAGTCAATGTTGAGGGAGGAGGTGTGTCTCCAATTATCTAAATATAGTTTATCCTTAATTGGTTTAGAAATTAAAGTAATCAAATCTTATTTTAACCCTTTAAGGACTGGGATCATGTCAACACGATCACACTGAAGTAAGCTTCTAGGACCGCAATCATGTAAACATCATAATTGTGGAAACAGCACTTTGTTTTGATGACTTACAGGGCCACCATACTTTGCAGTACAGGCATGAAACATATCATTGAATAGAGGAGGGACTGACATTTACTTCCTTATAGTTTTTTTTTTGTGTGATGTCACTGAGAGGGGCATTTAGTGTCTAAAGGTTGGAGAAAGTTTTAGCAGCACGGAGAGAAAAGACATCACAGCTTGCTAAGAAAGACATGGGAAAATGCTGTAAATCCAATGTGTTTTGTAGTTACATTAGACCATTTATTCTGTCTCATGTGTTTTAATACAGTATCCACCACTTACACTGTACAGGGTTATTTTGGGCAGCCATTTATGTTGGACAAATAGCATTTGCCATTTGCCATTCCCACTGATTTCAATAAGAAAGGCATTGTTTATGCTGTGTTAAGCATGCTGTATATTTCAGGCAAACTCAGCTGTTTGGATCTCATTATGTGCCATTCACATAGATTTCAATAATAAACACACTGCTTTTTACAATTTTTTTAAATGTGGTTGTGTCACAAAGATGGCTGCAATGGTTGACGTCAGACCAGAAACCAGGAACCAGGAACCAGGAAATAAAAAACAGAGCGGTGGAGTTTGGTGAGCCTGAGCAATTGGTTTCAGTCAACGTTTAATAATGAAACAGAAAATGAAAGGTTGTAAAGACAAAACACACTGGACAAAGCACTTTCGCTAAAATAAAGAGACAAAAACGAACTACACAGACAAACACGGTGAGCTGAAATTATGTATTTACTTTATTATTATTATTTATTTATTTATTTATTTATTTATGTAACCTCTGACTCCAATCCTGTTCTGCACTCACCGAACAAACAACCCCGAGTGAGTGAAAACATGCTGCTTTATGCAGCTGTACTGAGACTCGATTGCTAATCAATCATTCAATTGGAGTCGCGGTACAACTGCACGTGAATTAATAAAGTGCAATTCCCTATGCTCGCATATTATTACATTTTACCTGCACGTGAAGTGCTGTGCAATCCTCGTGCCTAAATACAAATATACATTTTAAACAACTCGTGTTCCACAGACAAATTTATATCCCGTGTACCCATGACTATACACCAACATTAAGAGAGTCAAGAGACTGCTGCATGATCTTGGTTAGCGGTTTGTAAATTACTTCTTTCATTTCTTTGAGTATTACTGGGAGGATCTCATCCAGCCCAGGGGATTTGTTTATTTTAAGAGCTCCTAGTCCCTTTAACACTTCTGCCTCAGTTATGCTAAAGTCATTTAAAACTGGATAGGAACTGGATGACATGTGGGGCATGTTGTTAGTATCTTCCTTTTTAAGGGCTTGTGAAAAGTAATCATTTAATATATTTGCTATTTTTTTTTCTTCCTTTATGATTTTGCCATTTGTATCTCTTAAACATTTAATCTCCTCTTTGAATGCTCTCTTGCTGTTTTAATATTGGAAAAACATTTTGGAATTGGTTTTAGCTCCCTTAGCAATGTTCATTTCTATTTCTCTCTTGGCCTTTCTAACTTCCTTTTTGACTTGCATTTGCAGTTCCGTGTACTCTTTCTGCGTACTTTTTTTTTGGTCCTTTTTTTAATGCTCTGTAAAGTGCCTTTTTTCGCTGAATATTTTTTTTTAATTGATCTATTAAACCATTTTGGCAATTTAGTTTTACATTTAGATTTGTCTACTTTAGGGATGTAATTGCTTTGCGCCTCTAGTACTACATTTTTGAAGAACAACCATCCTTCTTCTGTGGGTGTTTTCTCTATTTTATTCCAGTCTACTTCTGTTAGTCTCTGTTTCATACCTTCACAGTTTGCTTTTCTAAAATTGTAAACCTTAGCTTTAGTCATTACTTTTGGGGTTTTAAAAAACACTTCAAATGAGACCATGTTGTGGTCTGAGTTTGCCAGTGGTTCTCTGACCTCTGTTTTAGTTATTCTGTCTTCGTTATTTGAAAAGATTAAATCAAGGCATGCCTCCCCTCTAGTCGGTGCCTTGACAAATTGTGTTAGGAAGCAGTCATTTGTCATTTCCACCATTTCAATTTCATCCTTCGTGCTACCCATCGGGTTTTCCCATTTTATATGGGGTAAGTTGAAATCCCCCATTAGTATGGCTTCTCTTTTGCTACATGCATTTCTAATGTCATTGTATAACAGATTATTTTGCTCACCGTCTGAATCTGGCGGTCTATAGCATGCTTCTATTATTATGCCCTTTGAATTTTTGTCCGTTATTCTGACCCATATTGATTCGGCTTTATTTTCTTTGTCCAGTTTTAACACCTGGGCTTCAAGACTGTTTCTTATGTATAGCGCTACCCCTCCTCCTCTTCTGTCCTGCCTGTCTTTCCTATACAGTGTATACCAACAAATATTATATTCGTCCCCATCACTCTCAGACAACCAAGTTTCTGTAACACCTATCACATCATAGTTACTTGTTAGTGCAGTAGCTTCAAGTTCTAGAATTTTGTTTCTGATACTTCTAGCATTTAGATAAATACATTTAATGGTTGTCTTACTTGAGTTGTTGTTCTTGTTTTGATGCGGTCTCCCTTCTGTTTTTCCAGTATGTGCAGCTACTTGCTTCCTTCAAGCTGGCAAACATCCTATTTCCGCCCACTGTCGAGTTGACTTGTCTATGGGGAAGTGTACTACCAACTTTAAATGACACCCTTTCTGATTGGGAGGGAGATTTACAGCATTGATTCTTTCTGTCTTTATCACAGCCCTTCACAACTTATTGTTGTGGGGTATTGTTTAATACAGTTTTGCAAATACATTTATGACATAACAGCATTGCAAACCTTTATAGTTTGTTGCATTTAGCTGCGAATTGTGCAACATGTGATTGGAAAAAGAAATTGTATTTTGTATCCAATTAACTTTAATACGTCAGTAATGTGCTTTAACTTAGGTCTTGTATGAAGTCATATCAATTTATGTGATTCATTCTGCATTTTTTGCCCACAGACAGAGACATACACGTTTTACCTGTTGTCAGAGAAATACAAAATGCAGCAAAATACCATATTTTTGTCTCTACTTTATCATTGGAAGGGCTTGGGAATTAAGTATTGTTTAATGAGTAAAGGTGACAGAGAAAGAATCTTAGTGATAAATCTCCCTCCCGACCTGTGTGGTTGCTGCATAAAGGGAACAGAGTGCCCCAGACTAGATGGTCAGACAATTCATTCTAAGGGTTAGGTGCAAGTCGGCCATCTAGAAAGAGAGTGGAGCTAAGGTACCCCAAGTCATTGATCCAGAGGGAAATCGATGTGGCAACCGTGGATTGGAGTAACTATATGATCGTAACTAGATGATCTGTTCCTTCCGTTATGGTTAAGCTGAAACCAAGAAAGGAGAACTGTGATTTAACTGTGAGTGTTTTGTTTGTTTGTCCAGTCTAATTGTACTGTTTGTTATTATAAGACAGCTAACACGATCCAGAGCTGTCACTACAGGCCAGCACTTCACAATTGTACACAAATAAATTGAATTTTACCACAAGCTCTTTAGCACTCACTCTGGAATTGTGATCGTGTGTGTGCTTTGTGTGTGTTCTACTATGCTTATTCTTTCAAACTGTGTTTATTATTTGGGGACTGTAAACCCTTTTTTTGCAACAGTGCAATACACATTGCTGTGTATTGCCTGTCATTATTCTTTGTGGTCACCAGACCGGGATTCGAAATAAACATATTGTTTGGACTGTAAACTTTGTTGTCTGTCTTCTGTTTCATGATCACATCATCACTACACCTGTGCACTGCAAACCACTTTGCCACAGAAACCCACTGACTTTATTATGGAAAAAAATTACATTTATTTAATTGCATTTATTTTTCATATGAATAGCAGTGCGGCCACCAGTAAGTGTTGAGGCCAACAAAACATTTGATTTGAGAAACACTGGTCGAAAGCTGCCTACAGATATGTCAACATTATATTGCATTTGTAATTTATATATACACTGAGTGTACAAAACATTAGGAACACCTTCCTAATACTGAGTTGCACCCCCTTTTGCCCTCAGAACAGCCTCAATTCATTGGGGCATGGACTCTACAAGGTGTCAAAAGCATTCCACAGGGATGCTGGCCCATGTTGACTCCAATGCTTTCCACAGTTGTGTCAAGTTGGCTGGTAGTGGATCTCTACTCCGAATAGTTTGGTCCATCTCATCCCAGAGATGCTCAATTGGATTGAGATCTGATGAGTGGGCAGGCCACTGCAGTAAGCTGAATTCACTGTCATGTTCGTGAAACCATTCCTGGACAATCCTAGCCTTGTAGCATGGGGCATTATAGTGCTGAAAAAACCCATTAGCAGATGGATACACTGCTGCCATGAAGGGATGCACCTGATTGGCAATGATGTTCAGATGTCCTGTGGGATTCAAACATTGCCACTTTTATCAAGGGGCCCAGTGTGGGCCATGAAAACACACCCCACACCAACACACCACCACCACCAGCCTGCAATGTTGACATGTGGCATGATGCATGTGGTTTTCTCCATACCCTAGTGTCAATGTATGACAAGTTGTGCATTCTTTTATGGGTCTTTCGGCACCAATGTTGTACTGGACAGTCAGTTGACTAACTGAAGCCTGTCTGTTGCTCTGCACAAGTCGTGTCAGCCTCCTTTGGCCTCTTTCATCAATGAGTCATTTTCGACCACTGGCCTGCAATTGGTTGGGTGTCCTTTGGGTGGTGGACCATCCTTCATACACACGGGAAACTACTCCCATAACCTGTTCAAAGGCACTTACATCTTTTTTTTTGCCCATTTACCCTCTGAATGGTACACATACGCAATGTCTCAATTATGTCAAGGCTTAAAAAGGCTTTAAACTGTCTCCCCTTCAGATACAATGATTGAAGTGGATTTAAGATAGCTTTCATCTGGATTCACCTCGTCAGTCTATTTCAAGGAAAGAGCAGGTGTTCCTAATGTTTTGTACACTCAGTGTATTTTTTAAAGGTGTACAGCAGTGGCCAGCAATTAAATTTGACGGCCGCCAAATGACCCGTGGGCAGCCGCAGAGCGGGATACTTGCAACATATACATATGCATATTAGTAAAATAATGTAGCATTTGTGTTGTGTCTATTAAGAGCCAAATTAGTTTAGGTTAGTTGTACAGTGGCTCGCGAAAGTATTGGCCCCGCTTGGCATTTTTCCTGTTTTGTTGCCTTACAACCAGGAATTAAAATTGATTTTTATTTGGATTTCATGTAATGGACATACACAAAATAGTCCAAATTGGTGAAGTGAAATGAAAAAAATAACTTGTTTCAAAAAATATATTACGGAAAAGTGGTGCGTGCATATGTATTCACCCCCTTTGCTATTAAGCCTCTAAATAAGATCTGGTGCAACCAATTACCTTCAGAAGTCACATAATTAGTTAAATAAAGTCCACCTGTGTGCAATCTAAGTGTCACATGATCTCAGTATATATACACCTGTTCTGAAAGGCCCCAGAGTCTGCAACACCACTAAGTAAAGGGCACCACCAAGCAAGCGGCACCATGAAGACCAAGGAGCTCTCCAAACAGGTCAGGGACAAAGTTGTTGAGAAGTACAGATCAGGGTTGGGTTATAAAAAAATATCTGAAACTTTGAACATCCCACGGAGCACCATTAAAGCCATTATTAAAAAATGGAAAGAATATGGCACCACAACAAACCTGGCAAGAGAGGTCCGCCCACCAAAACTCACGGACCAGGCAAGGAGGGCATTAATCAGAGAGGTAACAAAGAGACCAAAGATAACGCTGAAGGAGCTGCAAAGCTCCACAGCGGAGATTGGAGTATCTGTCCATAGGACCACTTTAAGCCGTACACTCCACGGAGCTGGGCTTTACGGAAGAGTGGCCAGAAAAATGCCATTGCTTAAAGAAAAAAATAAGCAAACACGTTTGGTGTTCGCCAAAAGGCATGTGGGAGACTCCCCAAACATATGGAAGAAGGTACTCTGGTCAGATGAGACTAAAATTGAGCTTTCTGGCCATCAAGAAAAATGATATGTCTGGCACAAACCCAACACCTCTCATCACCCCGAGAACACCATCCCCACAGTGAAGCATGGTGGTGGCAGCATCATGCTGTGGGGATGTTTTTCATCAGCAGGGACTGGGAAACTGGTCAGAATTGAAGGAATGATGGATGGCGCTAAATACAGGGAAATTCTTGAGGGAAACCTGTTTCAGTCTTCCAGAGATTTGACACTGGGATGGAGGTTCACCTTCCAGCAGGACAATGACCCTAAGCATACTGCTAAAGCAGCACTTGAGTGGTTTAAGGGGAAACATTTAAATGTCTTGGAATGGCCTAGTCAAAGCGCAGACCTCAATCCAATTGAGAATCTGTGGTATGACTTAAAGATTGCTGTACACCAGCGGAACCCATCCAACTTGAAGGAGCTGGAACAGTTTTGCCTTGAAGAATGGGCAAAAATCCCAGTGGCTAGATGTGCCAAGCTTATAGATACATACCCCAAGAGACTTGCAGCTGTAATTGCTGCAAAAGGTGACAAAGTATTGACTTTGGGGCGGTGAATACTTATGCACGCTCAAGTGTTCTGTTTTTTTGTCTTATTTCTTGTTTGCTTCAAAGTGGTAGGCATGTTGTGTAAATCAAATGATACAAACCCCTAAAAAATCAATTTTTATTCCAGGTTGTAAGGCAACAAAATAGGAAAAATGCCAAGGGGGGTCAATACTTTTGCAAGCCACTGTAAGTGAAATGTAACTCAAAATGACTCCTAACGATGACAGACTGTATTGTACAGCTGAAAGACAATTTCAGTGCTTGCTTTGACAACTAATTTCAGCTTTCAGGTACATATCATTTTTGTCCGTGATCTGTTTTCTATCAATCCCGATGGGGATTTCTCATCCCATGCAAAGCAAGTACAGAGAAAGATGTGTTTGTGGCAGGGAGGGAGTTAAAATCCCTCCTGCCAAACTAAATTGATTTGTTAATTGGTATTGCCAGTTGACAATTATTATAAATTAGAGACAACTGACAGGTATAAATAGTCAGCAGGCAGTCTCTTCTAGGCTGCCGAGTAGAAGGAAGCAGAAGAGATTTAGGGTGGCTCTCAAAAGTATTCACCCCTCTTGGACTTTTCCACATTTTATTGTGTTACAACATGGAATCAAAATGGATTTAATAGATTTTTTGCCACTGATCAACACAAAAAAGTCCATAATGTTAAAGTGAAAAATAAAATCTACAAATTGTTCTAAATTAATTACAAATATAAAACAGAAAATAATTGATTGCATAAGTATTCACCTCCTTTGCTATGACACACCTAAATAAGCTCTGGTGCAACCAATTGTCTTTAGAAGTCACTTAATTAGTTGAATGGAGTGCACCTGTGTGCAATTAAGGTGTTTCACCTGATTTCAGGTTAAATACACCTGTCTCTGGGAGGTCCCACAGTTGGTTAGTACATTTCCTAACAAAAACTACATCATGAAGACGAAGGAACATTCAAAGCAAATCCCGAATAAGGTTGTTCAACAGCACCAATCAGGGGGAGGTTATAAGAACATTTCCAAGGCATTGAATATCCCCCGGAGCACAGTCAAGTCCATTATTAAGAATTGGAAAGAATATGGTACAACTGTGAATCTGTCTGGAACAGGCTGTCCTCAAAAACTGAGTATACGGGCGAGAATGGCACTAGTCAGGGAGGACACCAAGAGGAGGTAAAGGAGTTACAGTCTTCCACAGCTGAGCTGGGAGACACTGTGCATACGGCAACAATAGCCCCGGTGCTTCACAAAACTGGCCTTTATGGGAGAGTGGCAAATGGAAAACCCCCATTGTTGAAAAAAACTCACATCAAATCTTAGCTAGAATTTTCCAGAAGGCATGTGGGAGACTCTGAGACCAAGTGGAAGAAGATTCTACAGTTTGATGAGACCAAAATAGAGTTTTTTGGTCTCAACGCTAAGCGTTATGTTTGGTGCAAGCCTAAGACCACACATCATCCTGAGAACACCATTCCTACCGTGAAGCATGGTGGTGGCAGTAGTCAGGCTTCTCTGTGTCAGGACCTGGAAATCTTGTGAAGATAGAGGGCAAAATGGATGCACCAAAGTACATAGAAATCCTGGAGGAAAGCCTGCTGAAGTCTGTAACGGATCTGGGACTTGGAAGAAAATTCATCTTCCAGCAGGACAGTGACCCCAAACATAGAGCCAAAGCCACACTGGAGTGGCTTAAATACAAAAAGGTAAATGTCCTGGAGTGGTCCAGTCAAAGCCCGGACCTCAATTCAATTGAGGATTGAAAGAGTTAAAAATTGCTGTTCACCAAAGGTTCCCATCCAACTTGACAGAGCTTGAACAATTTTGCAAAGAAGAATGAGCAAAAATTGCAGTGTCCAGATGTGCAAAACTGGTAGAGACTTATCCAAATAGGGTGTGAATACTTATGCAATACATTATTTTCTGTTTTGTATTTGTAATTAATTTAGAACAATTTGTAGATTGTGTTTTTCACTTTGACATTATGGACTTTTTTGTGTTGATCAGTGGCAAAAGCTCCTAATTACATCAATTTAATCAATTAAGTCAAATAAAGAATTTAAACCCAGTACTGTGTGTGATGGTCAGTTTTTTTTTTTTTTTTGCTGGAAAAAAACTCGGAAACGCTCAGCTCCATTAGAGTGCTTTCGACAATCATGGAGAAGCAGTGATTTCCGTTCCCTTTCCCTGGTTGGTATTTTTAAAAAAAAAATGTTTACACTGAGTTTCATTGGCCTATGTGTTACTTGTTCTAATGTTGTGCAATACATATTCCTTAACATGAGATTTGCAAAAGGATGCAATAAAAACAAATTCGCCCAGGTGTACCCCCCTCCTACCCACCTCCAGGCATCTAGAAAAACAATTAAAAGGAACATTACATTCCAGGTGCCAAAAGCAGTTGTAAATATAGCTGTAAATATAGCTACATACTTCACTCTAAGTCAGTTTGTACTGTACCAAAAGCTGATTATGACTGAAATGTAATTGAAGGATACTGATATGATTTATTATACTACATAAATTAAACCTATGCATAAAAAATGCTGATAAATATTACAGTGGCCCATAAAGGACATGGGAAAAAAAGTATAGAACATAGTCGATAAACTATTACAAAAATAATGTGCTAAATTGGAACTTTGATGGAAAGTAAAAGAATGAACTTACATGTACAGTATGTATTGAGAGTCCTGGTCACAAATTCTTAATAATAAACCTGTTCATAAGGCTTTAACATGTGTTGAGAAAAAAAAAAATAAAAAATGCACGTAAAAGGAGCATGCTAAAATAAAAATGTACTAGCAAAAACAATTCAGTTTTTTGAATTTGCAGATAATATAAAAATATGTTTTTGCATATACCATATGGATTAAAAACCTCTATTCACAGCGATAGTGTATAGCAGCAATACACTCAAAATAATCTAGCCTATTCTCCAGTAAGAGCAATTAAACCAATATTAAGAGGACCTTCACATCATTAAATATTAAACACCAATATAGCGAAGGGGCGATGAAACAATATGGATGATGAAATATGGTTATAAAGCCAGCCACCAGAAAGAGAACTGCTAGGGCTATTCATTCAAAGTAATGTTAGAAAAATGTTGCTCCAAAGGAATGGAAACTATATTAACTTGTCTTTAAGGAAGGAACAAGAAAAAAAAAATACAACTACAAGAGTGTCTGAAGAGTAAGAACATATATAAATAAGCTATATATAATAGGATGATGTATGTGTGTATGAGAGACTTGTCAAAAGCCATTTTTTTTTTTTTTTTTTGAGTGTCTGTACTCTAACTCGGCTTGTGTAAATGGTGGTAAAAAAATAAAAGATGAGTATAGCATTTCTACATGTTAAGACAGCAAAAATGAAATGCTAGAACTTGGAGGGAAGCAGGTGATCATTCTACATATACTGAATTAGCTGAAAAGTTGATGCCTCCTTATGTTATTACCTTAAAAATATTTTATTGATACACCAAACATATTATTGAGAGAGTAATCTACAGGGTACCGCACAAGCTTACTCTGCATGGGACAAAGGCGGGAGATCAACCATGTCCTATGCCCAAGTCTTCCTAAATGTAACTCATCTGAATTGATTCATACACATCTTGAGGTTTATATTAACTTTGAGCCGGTTTACCCAGTGTTGCAGTCTGAAGCAGAGTCAAATCACAAATGCAGGTGGGTGCTTAACAAGTCAATAAATAATGATAATTAAAAAGAAGGTTCTTTATGTATAGCATTACTTTGTAGCAACATGAGTTATAATTATATTTTTATATTCTATTAATTTTAAGAGTCTTTGGTGTTACTGGCCTTCATCATACATACAATTCAAGACAGCCCTCTTAAAAAGAGGTAGCCCTGTGACATGTATATAACATACAGCATATAATATTATTAATATCACTTTTCATTTACCAAATGTAGTAAACTTTCCCTTCAGGATTATTGAAGCCAGATTGCACAACCACAGCCAATCTTTTCTCATTGGAGACTAGGTCCTGTCACTTCCAAGTGATTATTCTACACTGTGTACGCAATTCTAGGCTTTAGAAATATGTTGTGCACTTTTTGATGAGAAGACAACAGTACTCAAGAAAAAACTTCAGTGTACATATTGAAAAAAAAAACATTCTTCTGTGTATAAAAGAAGAAATAACTGAGATTTATCAAAAATTCACATTGAAACCTAAGAGAAAAGCAAACAAATAAAGTCTGCTGGAAACAACTCCCTGGAGATACAGGAACATTTTCCTTCAGCACTGACCGATTGCTTTAGTATGAAGCTTGAATTGTAATAGGACCTCTAGGCAGTAGATTGACAGCATATATATATTCTTTGATAGAAGTGAATTTCCAAGTGATATTATTTATAATACTGTTTTATTCATTCAAAGGATTAGGACGAGAAATTAACAATAACACTTTAACTTAGATCTAAGGTGTGGCTATCTTGGTTAACCCTTCAATGAACAAACATTTTTCAGTGGGCTGCTCCCCCAGGACCAGGTTTTTTTGGGTGTGTATCCTATATATAGTGACGGATTGCCCTCTGGTCACACGTTTTTTTCTTCTCCAAATAAACACAGGATGCCAGGAAACGTAGTAGCGTGTGTTTATTATCTACAAACAGAACAAAATAAACAAAACAAAACCTAACCCGATCTCGTCCCCTATTTAAACAGTTGATGTTTCTAATTACTAAAAAGGCAGGCTAAGCCTGTTACCTTGTCACCAAAACCAAATCGTAATTCAAATACCTTTTCCAATAGTTCGTTTCCCAGTTTCTCAGTTTCTCAGTTTCCCAATACTCCACTTACTCTCCAACTCTCTCAACCAAACTCCTACTATCACCCACAGTGAAACACACACACTCACACCCTTTTAAACATAATTCATTAGTTAATTGAATTAAAACAAAAGTATTTATTTTATACCAGACTTATTTACCACACCGTTATAATTTAGCAGTTTATCAGTTAACCCATTTTTAGTTTTAATCTCAAACACATTTTATCATTTAATTTCTTTATTTAGAAATTTTGCTCCTTTAATTAACCAGTCCTTCACAATTGGTGTCCTTCTTTCAGAACACTCTGTGAAATATTATATAGTGCTTCAGAAACCATAAAAAAGTTCTGTCTTTTTTTTCAACACAATATATATTTTGTATGTTTATTTTTTATTTTTATTATTACGTCTTCTGCTTAGAGATACATGTATAAAACATGTTATTTTATGACCTGATAGACCTTACAATACTTCTTGAAGGTTTTGTTGAAAACTATTGCTGTTTGGACAAATTAAAAGAAATTTGCCCCTTTTCATCAAAGTGTCTGATCCAAAAATCATTATGAATGGATTTAGAATGGTTTTGTAGGTCAAAAGTGTGAGAGGAGCTTGTGTGAGGTTGCAAACCAAGTGCTGTCACCTCCACACCTACAAATATTGCCCAGTACACTAATGTCCTAATGTTTCATACACAGCTGCATTTTTTTAAATTTTAATTCATTCACTGGAGTTGTACATTAAAAATAAAACTATTCACTGCCTATTTGTTTTAATATCAGGACATAATGCTACATATCCATTTTGCATTTCCATTTTAGTATGATATAACATTCCACTTAAATTGTGCACTGGGCCTCCTTGGTTTTTGTTATTATGAATTTAAATTTCTATTTTTATCGTGATTATGTCATTAAACATTAAACACATTTCTCCACTAGCCATCAGAGAAATAAAACAGTAGCCCATCATAATAAACTTAACTGTTACACATTGCCAGTTTTTACATTTGAAAATGCACTGTATACAACATGAATATATTGCAAGACTACATCACTAACATAGAGTGTGCAATTTGTCAAATTTCCAGGAGGAGGTGCGTGGGGGGAATAAAATACACAAACTACAAAACAGTAGTTAAGCCTCTAACAAAGATATATCACATTGATACATCACTAACACATTGATACATCACTAATATGCAATCGCGTTCCGGAAGGTTCAACGGCAGCAGGTGTTTTCACAAACCAAGGGACGGGAAAAATATTTTTTCATTTAAAATGAAAGTAACATATGTTTTCTCTTGCATGTGTCACTCCCTGCACCACTGAATCCAGGTTGAGCTGCAGCAGCCTCTGGTTTTAGTTTTCTGATCTTAATTTTTCTGCTGAAGCGCTGTGGCTGCCTTCAAGATGAAATCTCTCCTACTGATATTTTCCCTGGTGCATTCCTTGTACAAAACGAAGGAATTGATGGCTGCCAGGTCCAGTAGAGATAAGAACAGGCTTGTATATAAAAAACAAATAATATTGTAGATTATATTCAAAATAAAAAACATGTACTGTTAAGGGCAGTCAAAATGACTGCTTTGATGGTTCTAGGTGGGGGATATTATAGCTTCCTTATTTTCGCGATCTCGCAGAGTAATTTAAATTTGAAAACTTCAAACCATCAAAATAGCTGCCATGGCAGTTCTAGTGTTAAGGGGGGAGGTAGTCTTTAAGGCCATGTGTGCTGCACACAAGGGGGAGATGTGTGATGGGGTACACTCTGTCTTTGTGTGTACTTTCTATTTGTGTTGGATTATTATTATTTAAATGTAATGTCTGGCATTTAAAAACACAATGTTTTTTGTTATTATTGTTTTACAGAATGGCTGGGGTTAAAATCCCCTATCCAGCTAAAACTCATGCATAATGTGGCTATCTCCAAAATTAATTAAGTAATTACCAATTGGGAGATGGTCACATATATAAAAACAAAGCCGCCGTTCATAGAGGGTTGATGACTATTTGGAGAAAGCAGACAGAGTGACAGTAAGATCTTTAAAATAACAATTGCTACTCATGCTGGCTTTATTATACCAGTTTGTTTTGGCCATCGTGCCATTTGTTTTTGTACAGTGTTTTTGTTTCTGTTTTGTTCAAGCTTTTTATTTAAATAAACACGCTCATCATCGCTTCAAGTACTGAGTCTGCCTATTTCCCTGTCTGACGTCACCATCAAGCCATCCGTGTGACACATATACATCAAATTATTTATATTTTGAAGCTTAAATATAACCTGTAATCTACAGGAGTACTTGAGCAATGACAACAAAAGTCTGTGAATATGGCTTTCCAAGTTAACCCAATT
The DNA here is from genome assembly GCF_017654505.1 of Polyodon spathula. Classification (NCBI taxonomy): domain Eukaryota; kingdom Metazoa; phylum Chordata; class Actinopteri; order Acipenseriformes; family Polyodontidae; genus Polyodon; species Polyodon spathula. Next base: position 27,773,780 of record NC_054537.1, on the reverse strand, counting down.
GTATTTATTTCCAAGTTTCTTTTAATAAATAATTCAGTGACAGATGGAGTTAAGGGGCTGGCTTTTCCATGGGGAAGCACTTCATATTTCTTTTTTGGCTTGTAAGCATTTTCAAAGAGATTGCTTTTGCTGTCAGCTAAAACAATAGGCCTATACATGATGTGCTTGAAGCTCGTGAGGGGGTTTGGGGCACTGATTCTTTCAAATGTCCTATAGCAAGCCACCAGAGCACAGATAATGGTTCCACTGGCATGAAAAAAAAAACACTGCAGTTAATAAGAAAAAACATAGACAATAATAATTACATATACTCTGTTATTCATTGCCTTACTCTTTCTGTGATTAAAGCAGTTAGTACTAGGAGGCTGACACTGGGGCAGCCATTCTTAGCATAATACAAATATTTATGTTAACAACTTCACGTTTATATAAATTTTCACCCTGGAAGGTGTTTAATCATATTTTCTGTGCTAGAGCACTTTAATTATTGAGGGATAAAAACATACTGAAGATTAGTTTTTTCTTCACCTGAGTGGTCTAAGGTGCATTTCATGATAATTGGCCATAGTTTTAATTAACTCCTAAATTTTGAAAGGAGAAAATTCCATGTTAATTGTACCGGTCAGTGCTGTGTGATACACTGACGTTATGGATTCTGTCCTGTCCCCTGTCAGTGAGATGAGATTAAGGGGTAGATGTAAACATAGACGCAGTGCAAATAATGTCAGATGCAAAATTCTAATTGCATTGTGGCCTATGTAATTTTAAGAGCAATGCAAATTACTCAACACGCACAAATAATGATCCGCAATTATGATAATGAGGGTCTCAATGAGTGCATCAGTCTATTTAGCCGCCACATGTCCAGCCAAGAGGTGACAGAGTTAGGAATACAGAGAGCAGTCGATGCTGTATGAAATTTGTGGAGCACGAAAATACAAACCAAAGAAAATATATGTCAGAGGAAGGGACACAGGAAAAGAAAAAAAAAAGTTTTCTGAGAAGGAGCCGAGAGTCCTTACGGCTGAGGTCACTCGACATGAAACAGAGTTGTTTTGAAAAGCTTCAGCTAACATCAGTTATGCTAGTATCCTTAGGAAATGTATGTATTGGCTTGCCCTTTTCAGCATGGCATCCAGAAATCTGTCTAGCATTCTGATAGACAAAGAGAAGGAGATGTGATAAATTTTATTGGACTAACTAAATAATAATTATCCACAAGCTTTCAAGACCTCAAAGGTCTCTTCTTCAGGTGAAAGTAGGAAAGAGAGATTGAAGTTTACATATTATGTTTACATATTATCAGTCTGCAAGCTCAGTCTGCTGTGATAAAAGATACTAACTTCATAAAGAGTGTGACGGGGTACTCCTCATCCCTGAGCATATTTTGTATTATTTTGTATTATTATTATTTAAAATACAGGGTGGGCGAAAAGCTGCCTGCCATTACTGCTATTATTTGTATTTTTGGATTACTCGTGAGACTGCGTGATTGTTGGCTAGTAATTATTTAATTAGCTGACAGTCATGAAAATTTATTAAACCCATGCAAAATGTGACCGAGGGGTTAATAAGATAATTGATAGCTAGTTAATCCCTTGGTCACCACTATAAAAGACCTACAGCTTTGGCTGAGCAGGGATTGCGTTCAGAGGAGGAACAAGGGTTGGGAGGTAAAGCGAAGTAAAGCTTAAAGAGACATTATAAACCAATAACAATTGCTACGAGTGCTGGTTTACCACCAGCAAGATCATTGTTTGTTCTGTGTCCATTTGTTTTGTTTGTCTGTTTTGGCCAGTGTGCCATTTTGTTTTGTTTGTTCTGTGTTTTGTTTAAATCTTTCATTTATAATTTTAAAAGGCATAAGCAGTGCATTCAGTGCATTCAGTTTGTACTGTCTACCTGGTCTGACGTCAACCATCCTGGTCACAAGAGATACTTAGATTAATGTATGTGTATTAACACATTGGCTGTAGGGAATGACGTCAGGCCAGGAAATAAATGCAAGACACACAGCAACTGCGGTTGAAACTGAGACACTGTGGCGCTCAGTGTTTTATTGTAAAATAAAAGGTTTAAACAGAAAACAAAAACACTTTGACGAAACAAAACAGTGCATTGGCCAAACAAACTAACAGATGATAAAGAATAACAAATATCATGCTGGTTTATAAGTCAGCACATTTTAGCAATTATTATTCTAGTTTTTAATCCTTTTCACCTCCTCTCCATACCCCCCAAAAGAGAGACCCCCAGCTCGCCGCAGAACCCCACACCATGCATACAAGATAAACAGAGTAGTTAGTGTAACTTCACTAGTGATTTTATACCTGCCACTCAGTGGAGAGGAAAAATCCCTTTTATTAGAAGGAAACCTCTGGTCAGATAGCCCCCAGTCCAGGCAAGCTATTCTTTTTTGGGCTGCGGTGATGTCAGAGGCTGATGAACAAATATTTCCCTCCACTGCTGATGTCCTGTGCCTCATGTTCTTTATAAGATGTTCATTGACAAGTGGCTGCTCCAATCCTGAAAGAGTGGGGGGTATAGAATTGAGGCTGTATCCTTGTTCTAGAGATGAGGGTGGCTAGGTGGGTTGAGAACCAGTGCCTGGTTACCACTGAGCATGAATTATCGATGAATAGAGGATCTGATGGGAGGAAAAGTTTCTTCAGGGAGATGTATCTTGACATGAATATATACGGGCATATCGTGGAGTTAGGTTTGGAAAGTTGGATGAATTGTCCTTGGCACAACTGATCCATTTTGGAGGTGCGAAGGAAGATGATGAAGTGGGAGTCAGGTACTAGGCTAATATCGCTGGAATGGATGCTGAGGGAAGGGAAGTTGGAGACTGATGGAACTGAAAATTCGGCACATCTCAGGAATCCAAAGAATGTGGTAAGGCATAGGGTTTCCATCAGTAGATCTCCAAAAGGGGGAAAACAACCTTTTTGGAGGATCAAAATCATGGAGAGGAAAAGGTCTGATGATGTAGGTAGCCAAGAAGGGGCTAAAGTTTTTGGTATCCCTCTAAGCGTCAGCTGGATTGCTGGGATTGATAATAGGGTCAGAGTTGGTGCAGACATAATGGTAAAGGTGATAATGGTATTGGATGCCAGAGATTTATGGCTTGATGGTTGCTGGTGTGAGGTTTAGGGAGTCTCTTCCGTGCATTATAAAAGCCAGAATCCAGTCCAGGTTAAACAGAATGGGTTGAATTAGATTTTGGGTGCAGAAGGTTGAGAAGGTAGATCACGCTGTGGAGTATGAAGACTTTATAGTTGTCGGCATAAGCGGCTGCCATGTAGCTCCAAACGGATTGAAGCAGGTTGGAGAGTGTTGTATTTATTTGAATATGAGGTCCTGTAATTCAAGAATTTTAAGAGGTTCTGCTCCTGCTGCGGGAACTAGTTGACGGAATCTGGGGAAATAGAGACGAGAAAGAGCAGCGGCTGTGTTATTGTGAATGCCTGGCAGGTAACAGGCTTGATTAATGAAATTATTTGAAACAGAGATCCAAATGAGCCGGCAGAGTAACTACATGATAAAAAAAGAGGATGGTCTGCCTTTCTGATGTTGTGGACTGTTGATTTGTTGTCACTGTATAATTAAATGGATTTCCTTGACCACTGGTGACCCCAGATATGTGCGGCTGCTATGACAGGGTACATGTCTAGTAGAGCTGAGGCTTTAAGGTGGGGAGACAAATCCTGTATCTCGGAGGACCACCCACTTGAAAACTATTCAGATCCTAGATTAGCATCGGTGAACAAGGATAGATGTTTGGAGCTGAAATTAGATCATTGTGGAATAGAGACAGCTCATTCCAATGGTGGATCAGTGTTGACCTCATTTTTATGTCCTATCTCGATTCATCGGAATTGTTGATATATAAATTGAGTTTTTTTTTTTTTTCACTGTAGTTGAAAGAGCTAGGAGGTGAGAAATGAAGTTGATTTGGATGGCATAGTTGAAATGGCCAAGAAGAGACAGCAGATCTTGTTTACTAATTGTTGTAGAGATTTGAAAGCTATCAATGAGTAGGCAGATGCATTCCAGTTTAGCAGGAGGCAAACAGGCTTCAGACCTTAGAGTATCTAGTGTATTGCCTAGAAAGTCAATGGAATTGAGTGGCCCAATTGTTTTCTCTTCTGACAGCGGGACTCAGAGTGTTGAAAAAAGTGCTATGAGCTTGGTAATAACTGGAGCTGAGGGATCCGAAGTTGGTGATATCAGTAGAAAGTCATCGTGAGGACAGCACATAGCTTCGAAGAGAGAGTTGAATATTTTTGGGCTGCTACTGCAGCCAAAGGTGAGTTGGGTAGCAAAAAAGTATTTCTTGTGCCAGCAGATTCCAAACAGATGGCAAAGGGAGGGTAGATAGGCATGACTTTGAATGTGTCTGTAATGTTGGTTTTTGCTAGCTAGGAGCTGTGGCCTGCCATTTTGATGCTTTTGATGGTGTCAGTGATTGTGATGTATTGAAGAGAACATTGTGCATGATAATTAATGCTGCTTGTGAACTTCCTTGGGGGGCTGAAAGGTCGATTTTCCTGAGACCTTGTGAATAGCTATGCCCACAGGGTTGATTCTATACCTGGGAAAAGGAGGTGCAGACAATGGACTGACCATTAATCCTTTGTCAATTTCTGCTTGAATTAGGGAGCTGGTCATTTCGAATTTGCTTGTTGCTCAGCGGAGGTTGTGGTGGGGGGGATCTATTTTTCTGCTCTTCCCCTTACCATCTATTCGTCCCCCTTGCCGGTAAATCCATATATTTGTACTTATAAGATAAATAAATATTATATATATATATATATATAGATATATATTATATATATATATATATATATCGTGTGTGTGTATATTCACATATATATATATATCTCCACAAAGGCTCAAATGCAATTTAAGTTCAGTGTAACATTTGTGTTTTATAAAATACATAACAAGAACAGTTTACTAAAATGTACTATTTAAGAAAACAACTATATACAGTCCACAAAAGTACAAATGCAATTAAAGCGAAATATTAAACATTAAAGTAACATTTGTACCTAGATATAAACCTACTACAGTATGGAAATGTCTACGCTATCTTTTCCCAACTTTAAAGCTTTTAAACTACTGTGACGGAAAGATGAGTTCTGGTGATGAATCTTCCTCCCGACCTGTGAAGCGCGACTCTGTTGTAAGACCGTATTGATTTGAAAGGTAAACGAGAGGCAGCTGCAAGTAATAAGGCGGCTGCAACCGTTTATCTCGATATCATGCGGGATTACATATAGGTGCCAGGGTAACGCTGATCTTCTCCTTCGTTTGGGTTAACGTTAGGAGAGAAGGACTGAGAGAGGAGGTCTCAGAGTATTGTGAAGAGTGTCGTACGTGTTGTGTGTTATTTTCTGTCTGTCTGTAATTGTCTGTCTTTGTCGCACCAATAGACAGTTAACGCACATCTCCGGAGCTGTCGAAAGGAGAGCACTATCCGGAGCACCACTGCACTGAGCACCTGAACGTTTTCGATCACCCAGGACTGGTGACCGTACCGTTGTTTTTTTGTTCGGGACTGTGCCCTTGTTTTCATTATCCCCGTGCTTTACACATTGTTGTATATTGCCGGGGATTTATTATTTTTGACGGTCGCCAGACCTGGAAAAGAGCAATAACCACACTTATTCACTGAATCACTGTTGTCTGTTCATCACTCCTGCACCGCAACATCTGTTCCCCTTACCAACCACTTTGCCACAACTACACACTTGCCTTTTACTTAATATTGCTGTTCAAAAACAATAAACTGTTGACAGATGATGTTCCTAAAGATGTGTGGCGATTCTCCAGTACATGCCACCAATGCTAAAAGCTGACTCACAAGCAACACACGATGCTGGAACACACAGAATCTTTTTGGCCAGCTTGGACATCAGGGGGAATTGTTTTTCATGTGTTCTCCTAAATTAATATCTCTGTCATCACTTGGGGCAACTTTCTGTTCTAAGTATGTCAAGATTTCATCTGCTACCTGTTCTCCCACATCCACATCTTTCCACAGACTAAATTCAAGCTGAGATGCTTGAATTGGAATCTACTGCTAGGATAGCACCTTCCTGTGTTCTGTTGCGATCGGTCCTGGGTTTCTGCTGCTTCAGTAAACTTTGCCACCTCATCCCTCACTCTTCTATAGATCTCTTCCCTCTCTTGGTTGTTAAATATCCGTAGTTGTTTGAACTTCGGCCACTGCCATCATAGCGTGATGCCCAAGTGCAATTCGGTTTGCAATTAGTGATTTACAGCGTTTTTTCAGGATCTCCAGCACTGTTATGTCAGACAGAGAAGGCTAGCAATGAGTTAAGATTCATCTTCCACGGAGCAATGAGGTTGATATTAGGATATTTTGACCCACTCATTTATTCACTTGCCATTTAAATGGTTGGAGAAAACGAACGAGTAGCTGAAGCATGACCGTACTGATGTTGCTTTTTCTGTGCATTTCGCCATGGCTCAGGAGAAGCGTTTGAACATCTTCAAATAATTCCAGCACTGATTCCACCATCTCAAACTTTGTATTCCACCAAGTTTCACATTCTTGTTTCAGCAAGCACTTCAAGTTAACTTGCAATCCTGAATGGGAGCACAATTTCGTGCACGGAGGATTGTGATAGCAAAGTGTTTATTTCTTTTGTTTCTTTTCCCATCATTGGTATAGGGGCGGTTGGGTTATTATTTGTATCATTGTTTATTAAATACAGACGTTTTTCTTATTGAAATACTGTTTGAACATTCCCTTTGTACACTGCACCAGTCACGTCTTGTCACACTGTGACATAATTTCACTGTGGTAATGTAGTCTGAAACTAAAAATGGGTTTAAAACTGCTTTTGCATACAAGCAACCTTTGCGGTAAGCTTCACAGAACAAACTGTCAAAGGCATGTTGCTGTGATGTAGCTTGCTTTGAAGCCAGCTGATGCAAAAAAATCTCACAGCTGCAGGGAAGAGGCATTACCACCATATATGTTCCATAATTCATGACCTCTTTAATCCTAAATGCTTCCCCACACTATTTGGGCAACTATTACCAGAGATACCTGATTTTTTTTTTTTTTAATTGGCTATAAAATTGAACACACTTCCTTCTAGCAACTAGAGGAACAGTAGCGTAATGTATATTATGGTATGTTAATTAGCATTGATGATCTATTGAAAAACAACTTGTATTTAAATGGTATAGGTACTAACTCAATGATTTAATAAAGTATCTCTTCCTGTTTTGCAAACTGATAAATCATGAAAGTGTAAGAACCCATCACTAACTCTTCATTCTCCATTTTTAGTCAGATAGCAAAATAGCAAGGTAGCACTGCAAATACAAATAAAATAGAAAACATGCATGTATACAAGACAATTTCATTTGAGCTTGCTCAGGTGTTTCTTCACAGATGGTTTAAATAATCTGTAATGCATATTAAAGTGTTCTAAGGAATATGTGATAAGGAAAAGCACCCTGCTTTAAAGATTTATTTCTCACATGAAGCCTTTGTGGCTGGCCTTATCAATAACCAACAGTTCGCAACGAAACATGCTCAACTCAAACCTTAATGACTCTGAATGCTATAAATGTTTCTTATGGTAGATTTTTCTGTTTCCATGCGAAGATACAGTATGCTTAAAATCCATAGTGCTTTGGAGTAAAATTATTTGATTTATATTTTCTTCACTAGCTTTTATAAATTGTACAATTCCCCTCCTCTTAAGGTTTTGAAACATTGTGTGCCAAAGCAGTCCCAAAGACCTGGACGAATCCTCTTTGTGCAATGAATAAGCTCCTTCCTGCTGATTTTAATGAAGGCTTGGAAATAATTATTCATTTTGTAGCTAATTCTTTAAACACCAATTATTATATTTTGTGTAGAGTAGATGAGCCAGGTTGTTTTATGCAGAGAAAAGTCTTGCCACTTATCACTAAAATTGAGATGGAAAGCAGCAAGGTTTTTTTTGCTAATAAGCAACCAAAAAATAACAATAAATGACATACAAAAAAGCTGTATTGTACTTCTGATCCCTAAGAAACTGCCTTTGTTAATAAGCTCAAATGTTAAAACTGACTTTTTGATCTATAGCCTGAAATGCCCATGTTTTTGGATGACTATAATGTCATTGGACAACTCCCTGGAAGTTTTATTCACTGGTACATAAAATCAATATCATACAGAATTCTATAAGTTATAAAATGAATAGTTAGTCAGGGTTTGCAAAGTTGCATGTTCAGCTTCTAACCATCAGTCCAGATTTTTGTGAGTCTTAATGAAATAGGATTCAGTATAATGACTTGAGAAGCACTTCAATAGGAAATCACCAGAAGGCAGCTGCTGCATTGTCTATCGAGAGAAAAGAATTGTGGAAACCTTGCATTTTAAGTATAATCTGTAAATGTCATTTTGGCCTGTTGGACTATATAACACAATGTAACAGGCAGAAAGTGATGAATTCACTAATTGTTTTCTCCCCCCAATGACAGGTTACAAGCAATATAAACCACGTCAAGCGGTGCGGTTCCGATAATATATACCACACCTGGGGTGGCAATAAGGCCAGAAGTGGTATATACCGCTTGTAACACTTGTAAAATTAATTTAGAACAATTTGTAGATTTTATTTTTCAATTTGACATTATGGACTTTTTTGTGTTAATCAGTGGCAAAAACTCCTAATTAAATCCATTTTGATTCCAAGTTGTAACACAACAAAATGTGGAAAAGTCCAAGGGGGGTGAATACTTTTGAGAGCCTGTGAACAGGATGGCTTTCCAGGGGTGACATCAGACCAGAAACATACTCCACAACAAGGACTGGCAGATGAAGACGGAGATGCAATGGCTGCGCTCAGTGTTTTATTAAATAATAATAATAAACAAAAGATTTAAACAAAAACAGCACACCCAAACAGGACATGGCACTTGCGGCCAAAATAAAAAAGTAAACAAAACGGACAACACTAAACAAGACAGTGGAATAACAGACAAACAAGTACAGTGCTGGTTTTTAGCCAGCATGCCGTAGCAATTGCTTATATTTTTAAATCACTCTCCTCTATCTCTCACCTGTTCTCCACTCATCAAACACACAACCCAGACTGAGTGAAAACATGCTGCTTTTATGGAGCTGTACCAACACTCGATTGCTAATCAATCATTCAATTGGAGTCTCATTACAACTGCACAAGAATTAACTAAGTGTAATTTCCTGTGCTCACATATTACATTTTACCAGCATGTGAAGTGCAGTGCAATCCTGTTGCCTAAATACAAATTACACTTTATAACACTCATGCTCATAACCCATATTTATATCCCGTATATTTTATACATAAACACCAACATTAACACACTACATACAACATAAAACACTTATAAACATAAAGGGACGGGACACTCCGCCATAGAGCCACTGTGTGTGTGTGTGTGTATATATATAGATAGGCTTCAGTGAGTCACAGAGAAATAATTCCATCTAGGGTTTCTGTGACATCATAAATTATGAGACCGAAGGTTATAAGCAATTAAAAAATGTAATTTTAGTATAAACTTTGAACACATTTTAAAGAAGAAAATTACATAATGAACATTATTGTGCACAAAAAAATAGAAAACTTTAGCACTTTACCACTAGTATTTGACCCAAATGTGTTATATCTTGACCAGTACAATAACACAGATGTTTACATTTCATTACAAAACAAGTTAAAGAAGTAAAAAAATCATTCTCTATTTAGACATGTGGCTTAGAAGTATATTTCATTTGCAAAATAAATTAAGGGAGTAAAAATCAGGTTCTATTTAGGCGCATATGATCTAGGAGTATAACATTAACATGTTTGATTAGAAAATTACAATGCAAACAGCTACAAATGGTGGAAACAGCAATATACAAAACACATGCAAATAATATACATTTTCCTTTCTTTAGTAGACTATAATAATAATTATTAGCATCCAAGTCTTAAAGAAGAAGAGATTTTTGTCTCTATGAGTGTCATCGAGCAGGGTATGCATGGTTTATGTGTCTTTGCTGTTAACTATTTTTTAACTGCAGAGACATTAATATCTACCTATCTATCTATCTATCTATCTGTCTATATATACACACACACACACACACACACACACACACACTCATATACATATATACCTACAAAATTTTCTCAAATCAGTCCACTTTTTCGTAATTCATTTCCCCAAAACAAGTAATATACAGATATCATAATATCATATTTAACAGGTTACAATATCATTAAATTAATAACTGTGATAATATAGCCAGCTACCTCCCAACTGAGACATCAAACAAAACATGATGTGATGATTCAGTGAGAAGAAACATAAATCAACCAACAGTACACCCATTCACATTCAAAGATAAATAACTACAGTGAAATTGTTGATTAATATGTAGTCTCTGAAGATAATATTGGTATCTAATACCATTAGGATCAACACTTTTCCCAGTTACTAATAATTGGTTTACACTCAAGCATGCTTTGCAAGCACCAGGAAAACAAATTAGGGAACTGCATTTTAATGATGTGTCTCTCATCAAAATGTTGTGTGGTTTAGTGAGTACAGTTCTGACTTAATTAATGTAATCATATTCACTAGTTTGTACCTTACCATAACCCAGCTAATTAAACATATCTGATATGAATGAAACATACCAATTGAAGTGGTGCCACTGTGGTTCCTAAATGTTCCTTTATTCTGATAGATTTTACTGTCTTGCTTTCCAAGAAAACAAACCAATCATGTTCACTGTTGTTAGCTGTTAAGTGTCATTTTTTAAGAAAGTAGGGCTAACAGTGGTGGAGTAAGCTGGGACGCAGAGAGAAAATATGATGTGTAAAAGAGCTGCAATTTTAAATGTGTGTCTAGTAATTTCTTTAGTGAGTAGCCAGAGCAGGTTTGAGTAGGACTAGATACATCACTTAAAATGTCCAAGAAGCACACAGTCTGGAGATCTAGCAACCCTGACGTCGGTGTTTCAAACCTAAACTGTGTCTGCTGGTTTCCATTCCAATTGACCTCTCAATAACTTATCTAGACCCTTACTCGAACTGATAATTGGCTTAATTAGACCTTTTTAATTGTTTTCAGCTCTTAAACAGATGCAGAGTCACAGTTACTTATAAAATGATATCGATTAACTTTAACGTTGACTGTTACAGGTTAAGAAAACATTGAAATTAATAAAAGGTCTAATTAAGCAGATTATCAGTTGATCTTGACACTCGCAGAAAAGCCGTTTCGGTAAAAAATTTTACGTAAAAGAGGTGACTAAACTGTCGATCACTAGACACGGCATCTGTGCTTTTTTGTTTTTGAACTTTTTATATATACAATATATATATATATAAAGGATTAAATATATATATAGTTTGACTGTCAGTGTTTTACTGTCGACGCCATCAAGATCCAGATTGCATAGTATAAAGGTTTCTGAATTGATTTGAAACTCTTGGTATATTATATATATATATATATATATATATATATATATATATATATATATATATATATAAATAAAATAACCATCTCAAATCATCAGTAGACCCAGGGTTGCAGAAACTTTTGGAGATATGATACGTTAGACCTAGAACTACCGCAGCTGTCATTTTGACTGTTATTTTGACTGTCATAGTAAAAACAGTGGGTTTGGCTTAGCGTTGTTGAACTTGAGAGCTTCGCGCTTGTTTTGAATAGCTAATGGAGACATTTTCAGACGTGATTTATCTACCAACAGCTGTAAAAATACTTATTTTCTATTTAAAATGAATAGACCAATACAACGCAGGACTGCACAGCAGGTCTTAGGTGTGATTATATTGAAAATCAATAAATAAATAAATAAAATGGTAAACAGAAAACACTTGTATAAAATAGTCAAACAAACAAATCCCAGGCACTATTCTCTATTGCTTCATAGAGTGCCGTAAGCTCCCACTGCATGTCAAAAGTCGTCTCTGAGCTGCTAAAACCACTCTGTTTTATAGCCCAGAATTTGCAATCATAAGTCCCCTTCCAACACCACCCCCAAGTCTCGTGTAACAGGTTTCTCTCACGTATAACAAGCAGGCTGGAAAAAATTGTGTCACAGACAATATCCTGAAGGAAAACAAACAATAACTTAAAAACTTCTGATTTACAAAGAAATTACGGGAAAATACAAGTGAGGAAATCGGAATTAAAGGTAAGCACTATGTTTGGTGTGTTAAAATAAACACACTGTTTTGACTACATTTAACACAGAGCAGTTTCGTAGTGTGCGATGCTGCAGTAATTTTATACTCATGTTAATATAGCGTAAAAAAGACTGCTGCGGTAGTTCTAGGTATGTATGTATGTACGCCCGATAGTTCTGGTGTTAAGGGTCTAGTTAAGTAATTGAGAGCTCAGTTGGAATGAAAACCAGCAGACACAGTGGGTCCTCAGGACAGGTTTTGGAACGAATGGTCTAAACCATATGGCTTGGCCAACTCTTTTAACAGCAAAACATTGTAATTGACTCTAGAATGTCAAACAATCATACTGTATTTTAGGTTTCCAAACTGAAAAGAGAAGTCTTAGTTTTTATTTTAACTATACACTATAATATATATATATATATATATATATATATATATATATATATATATATATATATATATATATATATATATATATATATATATTGTCCAAAGTTTTTTCAAATAATTTTGTAGCACCTGCATTCACACTGTTATAGAATAACATTATATGTAATACTGTATTACATTTGAAAAATATCCCAGAAGTAAGAAAGACCTTACTTTACCCTTGTGAATAAACTACAACAAAGAAAGCAATACAGTAGTTAAATCATGTGTTTATTTCAAGTAAAAACAGTAAAATTTGCATCTTTTTTAACACTTCAAACACTTCAAATGAAATAAACTTGCATTCCACCTAACAAAAACTAGGATTGCACCATGAACAAAAATTAAAAAGTTGATTGCTATACAAGTTATTTCTTTTGCAAGTATAACCTGTATCATATTGCAGACAGAAACGGATCCTTAAATTCTTAAATATTGTATATTTAAATACAGGGTTAGAAACTAACTTTCGCCAGTTTGCCCGAGACGAATTAAAACTGACGAGGACTAGTTGATGTCTGTGTCTCAGTAGTACTGTGGGCTTAGAAAAGTGTACAGATACAGTACCGTGAAAAAGTATTTGCACCTCTCTGTATATTTCAGGCAAACTCAGCTGTTCGGATCTTGTTAAGTGACATTCAGATAGATTTAAATAATAAACAAGCTACTTTATACTGTAGTAATTGCTCTTACTAATCTACAAATCAGATGTTTTAACCTTGTTACCTTGCCATTCTCTGTAGTAAAAGCTTGACAGAATGATCAATCAGCTGTTTGCACCCATTACTGAGCGATTACATCTGTACTGTACCTTGGCTATTTTAGTCGGGTTTACAGTTTGAAAAAACAGCACTGACTGCAACAGCAAGCAAGCAGGGCTGGAAAGAGAAAAGGAAAGAATTTCAGTCCTGCTTTGCTGCAATATGGATGGCAGTGAACACTATAACCTGCTAGTGATTGGCAAATCAAAAACCCCACATTGTTTTAGAGTTCACCACCTGACTGTGGTTTACTGTACAAACTGAACCACCTGGATGAGTGGGAACATTTCTGAATGGCTAAGTATGTGCATGCTGCACTTTTAACACTGCTATGGAGCAGCATCCAGATGTAGAGCTGAATCGGGATTTTTTATTTTTTTTTAAATGCTGACAAAGACCAAAAAAGACCAAGTACTGGACTTTTATTTATAACGGTAAATTTACCGTGCATTACTCAAGTGACTGTGTAACCAAACTGCCTGTTTTTACCTGTTCGGAAGGTAGCTCCCGCAGGGCTGGTTGAGGAAAAAGAAAAGTTTAGACAGAGCCCGAGGGCAGGTATTGTTTCATTCTTTTCATTTTTCTTTTCTGAAGCCGTATTCATTATTATAATCAATAAAATGTACCAGTTCATTATAGTGTTGTCATCCTCTATGCTCTCTCAAGCTGCCAACTTGGCTATCACACCAAACAATCAAACACAGGTGTATATATATATATATATATATATATATATATATATATATATATATATATATATTATATATATATATATGTGTGGTTGTGTGTGTGTTCATATAATATATATATATATATATATATATATATAATATATATATATATATATATATATATATATATATAAAATGGCACTAAGAATTAGCCTCGGACTTGAATATAGAAGGTTTTAAATAAAATTTATTTTAGAATGTGTCTATTTTATTTTTCTGACACCCTTTTTTTTTTTTTTTTTTGCCTTCCCATACATGTAAAAAATGTTCATTAGGATATTTGTCCCAGCACCAATATAAATTATATTATATTTAATATACAGTTTATAGTATAAAGTCAATATCTATTTAGTAAAACTCAGTGGTATGCACTTCACCTTTTGAGTGGGACAAGCAGTTGGCAATGGAAATCGCTCAAAGAAAGTCTATTCTTTAGTTCCTGACTTTTCCAATGGCCACACTTTGCAACAATGCACTTAGCATTGTTTATGTGTACCTAAAATCTGCTTCTCAGTTACCAGCCTCAGAATTTATTACTCACAAAGTATGCATTTAATCTGATGTGTTGACTTTTTGTGATTGTAATGTGTGACTGGCAAGTTAAACTGATTTAGCACTTACAGTGCCAAGAAAAAGTTTGTGAACCCCTTAGGATTTTCACATATTTCAAACCTAAAATGTTATTAGATCTTAATCTAAGTACTAACAATAGATAAAGATAACCTAATTAAAGAAATGATACAAAAACATGATATTTTTTCAACATTTATTTATCCATAAATGATTCAAAATTCAATATTCATGTGTGAAAAAGTATGTGAACCTTTAGATTCAGTAACTGGTGGCACCCTCTTGAGCAGCAATGACTTCAACTAAATGTTTCCTGTAACTGTTGGTCAGTCTCTCACATCGGTTTTGAGGAATTTTGGCACATCCCTCCTTACAGAACTGCTTCAACTCGGTGACATTTGAAGACATCCTTGCATGGACAGCTTGCTTCAAGTCCTGCCACAACATTTCAATGAGGTTTAGGTCTGTACTTTGACTAGGCCATTCTAAAACATGGAATTTCTTCTTCTGCAGCCATTCTTTTGTAAATCTGCTTATATGTTTAGGTTCATTGTCTTGCTGCTTGACCCACTTTCGGTTCAGCTTCAGCTCACAGACAGATGGCCTGACATTCTTTTCTAGAATCTTCTGATACAATGCAGAATTCATGGTTGTGTCAATGATGGCAAGCCGTCCAGGTCCTGAAACCATCACACTTCCACCACCATGCTTGATGGTTGGGATGAGGTTCTTCTGTTCAAATGCAGTGTTTGGTTTTCACCAAACATAACGTTTCTCACTGAGGCCAAAAAATTCTACTTTTGACTCGTCTGTCCAGAGAACATTGTTCCAGAAGCCTTGTGGATCATCTATGTGCTCTTTGGTGAACTTCAGACAGGCAGCAATGTTCTTTTTAGAGAGCAGTGGTTTCCTCCTGGCTATCCTTCTATGAACACCATTTTTGTTTAGTCTTTTTCTGATAGTTGAGTCATGAACACTCACATTAGCCAAGGTGAGAGTGTCCTGCAGATCACTGGATATTACTCTGGGGTTCTTTGTGACTTCCTTGATGATTTTCCGGTTTGTTCTTGGAGAGCTTTTGGTAGGGTGACCGCTCCTGGGTAGAGTAACTTTGGTCTTGAACTTTCTCTATCTGTCTGGCAGTGGATTGGTGGAGCCCCAAATCCTTATAAATGGGTTTGTAACCATTTGTTGACTGTTGAGCATCAATAACTGTTTTTCTGAGGTCTCCAGAGATTTCTTTTGATCATGGCATGACATGTTTCCACACACCTCTATGGTGAAGACCAAACTCACAAAGTTTCTCATCTTTATATAGGGTGGGGCCTCCCAAACTCACCCCTGATGCTCTACCTAATTATTTAAACACCTGATTCTAATTATCCCCTTAATTGAGCTGATAAAACCAGGGGTTCACTTACTTTTCACATACCCTGAATCTTAATTACTCATTGTTTGTCTAATTCATACATAATTTTGTTTCAAAAGACATGGAATTGGTTAATATAAACCCTATTGGATATTTAGAAAACACTGGTTTTGATTCAAGAAGTTTATCATGGTAAAACTATGGAATTTCCATAATTATCATTAGGGTTCACAAACTTTTTCTCGGCACTATAACTATCTAACTGTCACTGCTTAGCTTCATGATCCAAACATGTTCCTCCTTTGAACTCAGCTCAGCTAGGGTCTAATACTCTATTCACACTACTTACATAATGAATGATGATCATGTATTATTAACATGATTGTAAATTAAGTGAATGGCAATGACATGGTTTCAATGCATGTTAATTTCAAGTGCTTTGCCTAGTGTGGATTATAACATGTATCTCATTGTGGCAAAGTGGTTAACTGTGTGCAGGTGATAAATAATCAGACAGATAACGATAATCCAGGTGCAATGGTGATTCAATGTTTATATCCAAAGGCCTGATGGTAAAGAACAGTAAATAAAAACAATGTTAATGAAAATATAGTTGCGCACATTGCTTATTTCTAATCCGCGGGTTGGCCCTGAAATAATAACAGGCCAGCTTCAGTTCACTCAGACCTAACACATACACAAACACAAACTCCAGTCCATAGTGCGTGCTGTAGTGCTTGTAAACAAAGTGCAGTAATGTAGATCCGAGTTTAGTGCTGGCCTTTGGCGACAGCTCCTGATTGTGGTAGCCGTCTAAATAACAACAAACAGTATTAACGACCAACAAAACAAACAAAATACTCACGTATTCACAACAGAGGTTCTCTTTTTGGTCATGCAGTTTTAACCATTCACAAAGGAACAGATCATATCACTATGTCCCCTTAAATACCAACAACAATGACCCCTTGGTTAACGAGTGCACCATCTCCTCCTATCCGCGGATGCCACATCGTTTCCCTTCCGGGTCGATAATTTAGTGTATCATAGCTTTGCCTCCTTTCTAGATGGCTGACTTCCACCAAACCCTGGGAATGAACTATTGGGCCATCCAGTCCAGGGTACTCTGTTCCCTTTACACAGTGCCCTCACAGGTCGGGAGGGAGATCTAACACCAAGAATCATTCGTTCTCTGTCACAATCTCCTGTCAGAAAGTTAATGTAATACATACCATTGATTTTTGGGGTTTTTATTTTCTACAGGTTAAGGATATTAACACTGTACAATAAATGGAGAGAATGGCTAATTCCATCACATTCTTTTGATTATCTAGATTGTTTCAAGTTTACTTTACCTATTACTATGTTTAGCATATCCAAGTTTTCTTTAGAAATGGATTTATTCATAAATACACACATTTGACTAATTTTTTAATTTAATTTTTATTTTTTTTTAATAACAGATGTATTCCACGTATTACAAACACTCAGGTTCAATGTGCATGTATTACAATTTTTTTTATTTAACTGTTAATGAATCTTTGATTTAATTAGTGCCGGACCATGTGAATATTTAATATGTTTAATCACTATGTTCAGAATACGAAACAGGAGTCATAATGTTCAGTGAATGGCTTCTGTTAGGTAAACATTAAGAACAATATGGCAAGCTGAGGTAACTTATTTGCATAAAGTGTTAAAAAAAACACACACAGTGGAAAATAATTAAATTGGTGTGAAGCTGTAGGCATGTAATATCTGAAAAAGTAACTTATTTATTTATCGAACCTTAAACACACATGTAACAACTATGGGTTCATTAGACATCCTTCATTACAGTTAGTCACTTAAAATTATTTTACTTAATCCAAGGGTAACCAGATTTTCAAAGCTCAAAACTAGGACACATTGTTAAATAATTGATAAGTCTAATTAAACCTGTGAAATATAGACTATTTAATGGTTATTTAAATAGCCATCTTCTCACTCTTAAGGCAGTCCTACACTGGAGAGAAGCAATGCAAGCAAATAATTTAGAAGTTTTTGGAAAGTATGGCTGCATCTATACCACCCATGAGCGTCACGAGCGGCCAGTCTGGGTGAAGCGATCGACTCCAACAGAATAGAACAGTGTTCTACTTTTCTCATGCATCACAGGCGACTACAGTGAAATGGAACAATCAGAATGGTCTAAAGGAAATGGACCAATCAGAAGCAATGTCAGTAATGTCACTCAGGAAGTGCAGCAGTGTCCTATGCTCTACAACTGTTCACTAAAAAGGACAATGCCTGGCAGAACATTTTGGGCATTTTTACTGGTATGTCTGGTGCGTGAATTTAATGAATATACTGGGGGAGGGGGGCTATCACTCTGGGAAAATAAAGCAGGAGAAGTATTGCAACAGCACTGCATCTGTCAATGCCCATGTTTGTACTAGCTCTCAATAAAAAATATAGGAGATATATTGCCTTTGATGGAGTTACAAACTATGCTCCAGTCGCTTGCTTCGTTCACCTCCAGTGTAGAACCGCCTTTAGTATTAGCTTTTTTTTTAAGCAGCTAGCTAATTTCAGTACACTCCCAATGTAATACGCTCAAAACACTCCTGCAAAAAAACACTCTGGGAGTGTTTTCAATATACTTTCAAAACACTCAGGTCACATTCATAACACTCTACATCTACATTCAAGACACTCTCCTACGTACTTTCAGAACACTCTCAGACCCAATGCACTCTATACTTTATGTTCAAAGCTTTTATTACTTTCAAAACACTTTTACATGCATAACACCTTACAGTACATTAAGTTAAAAGCATTTACATAGATTTTAACAGTTATGTTATTACATTTGTATTTCCCCAAACGTTTTTATGCTAATACTAACTGAATTAACCAACATGATAATTTACTAATAGAAACAGTAACTGTACAATTGTACTATATATCAAAATGCGGAGAGTTGAAATACAAAGCAAAAACAATTAAAAGAACCTTATATACACATTAAAGAACAAAACACAGTACTACATCCACAAAAACACACACGAGTTCAGTAAATTGAAATCGTTGGCTAACGGGTGACCTTATTTCAAGCACACTGGCTTAAGTTATTTTGCTTCAAAATCAACAATCATTTCTGAGGGATTCCAAAGTGAAAATCAAAAATATCAATAGTGCTCGTTCTCAATACTCAAATACCACAAATATGAAATAAACAAAAGAGATAGTACAAATAAAAGCAAAAAATAAAAGCGTGACAAAAACCACTCAGTAGTTTGTTCATATATCTCATTCACCTCTCCCACCAGAACAGATACAAGTTTATTTTATGTTAGCGATGTCGTCTTTCACCCAGCATGGAACCTGAATAAAGCTATGTTTTGGGATTGCCTACCCTTTATAGCAGGGGCTGCCACACATAGAATATGGCCACCGGCTTCTTAACCCTTTGCAGTCCATTTATTCAGCGCATGTCAGGTGCATTAGGTCCAGTTTATTTTACACCGCTCTGTTTAAAGGTAATTTTATTCATAGTAAAACAGGTTTAAAAGGCACTACATATCAACAAGTCAAGCACTACTGCATCTCCAGCCCTGATCCATTCCTTGTTTACTGTGTTTATCACATATCTTTTCATAGTAGTGAATACTGATAAATCATCTCCTGATCACTCGTTTTATCACCAAACTCCTCAATAATGCTATCCAAGTCATTTTTTTCTTAATATAGCATCTCAAAAAGCTTGCACCAAATCACCTCTTCTAAGAGGGCCATTAAAACATGGGAATATTCCCTAACGATTCGTTCTCTAATTGTCTACGATCAAAGAGTAGTTTCTGTAACTTAGCAAAGGATTGTGCACTCCCAAAGATATCCTGTAGTATTCCTAAAATACATGTAGGGTCCTTTCTTTCCTGTGAAGTACGATATTTAATCTCATCATGTGCTTCCCCCTCTAAATGCTCATAAATAAACACATACACACACACACACAGTGGCTTGCAAAAGTATTCATACCCCTGACCAATTCTCTCATATTACTGAATTACAAATGGTACATTGAAATTTTGTTCTGTTTGATATTTTATTTTTAAACATTGAAACTCAGAATCAATTATTGTAAGGTGACAATGGTTTTATGTTGGGAAAACAGAACGAAATTTCAATGTACTATTTGTAATTCAGTAATATGAGAGAATTGATCAGGGGTTTGAATACTTTTGCAAGCCACTGTGTGTGTGTGTGTGTGTGTGTGTGTGTGTGTGTGTGTGTGTGTGTGTGTGTGTGTGTGTGTGTATTTATATATACATATATATATATTACAGTATAATTCAGTTACACAATACACAACTTAATTGCTGTATTTGTTGTAATGGTTTTATATTTCGCAGATCAAGTATAACAGGAATAAATAACAATCATATGTACTATCAGCAGTGGTACAGGTGGTAATACTCTTCTTAAAATAAACTGTGAAAATAAATAATCAAAAAATCAAATCATGAAAATATCAATAGTGCTTTTTCTCAAAACTCCAATAACACAAATGTGAAATATACAAAAGAGATAGTACACATAAAAACAAAAAGTAAAAATGTGACTAAATTATTATTAAAATGATTTATATGATGGTGTTCAAGGAGAGTGTTTTCGGTGTACATAGCAATAGTGCTTTGGTCTTGAAAGGGAGTGTTTTCAATGTGAATTCAAAGTGCAATATTCAACGTACGATCACTGGGTCCATTGCAGTGTACCAAAGTTAGCCCACTGTGTCTAACTCATGAATTAAGCAGGTTTAGTACACTTGCTTGGACTAAAGACTTGTTAATCCTGGTTGCAGTGTACCAGAAGATAATCGCCACAACAAGATCCTGATTATAGCCTATCAAATCGGATATAAGATGATCCTGTTCAGGAGGACTAACTTAGTACTATGAAGTATAAGACTAACTTAATATACTTGCTCATCCTACGTTTGTAAAGCACATTTTAACACGAAGACAGCACCATTATTCTCTGAAATGATGTCTAAAAACTAGTGAAGTGAAGTGAAGCCTTTTGAACCTCAGTGAAGCATTTGGTTCAGTAAGGTTCGCTCGCCAAGTCACAGAAATATCTTTAATAAAATTGACAGTTGCACTATGTAATGATATAATGTACCTATATCATTACATATAATGTATATATTTTTGATACACTATATTAAGCAATTCTTCATTTTCTTAGGGACACCGCGAATGTATACGGTAGTTTAAATAGACTATTAGAGCAATGTGGCACCCTTTTCCTTTTTGTCTAATTTATTATGGTTGAGGAACAAAGTCTTCTGAAGAGATTGGTTTAGTTTTTTCATTAAAATATCGTAAAAACTTTAATAAAATTCTGCACAATAAGATACTGTGTATTTAAATAATTTTTAAAAAATGCATGTTTGATGTATTCAATTTAACCTGAAATATCAGTGTAATGTGTATTAAATATAAACAACACATTTAGAACTTAACGTTCAGTGTCAAGCAACAAAAGGCTACTGGCAAGTTAACATCAATACATTTTAAAACTACAGACATGACCTTACTTTCAAGTGCCTTTAGATCTTCAAAACCTACAATTTAAATAATAAGGAAGTACGTAGCGCATATTGAACAGCATAGACCACACCAGAATTGTTGCCCTTTCCTTCTTACTGTCAACATGAAAATGCCACAGTCAGTTCCTCTTATTTGTGTTGGAAGACCCTGTGAATTGTAATGAAATTAATAAATCTTTGAAAGTACTTTTAAAACAATGATGCACAGTTGTATCCACATGCAAATGGGTTAAAAACACTGATATGAAATTTCTAAGACTATATGAAATTTCTAAAATTACAATGAAATTCAAGTCTATTTGGTTTACTTTTATGTCCCGGTGGCTGTTGACTGTCCATGGCCCTTGAGCAATCTGCTTCGCTATTTTACTGTAAAAACAAAAATATTGATTATGCATCTTCGAGTAGGATAAGTAACATACACAGTTAGAGAAAACCAAAAAATAAAAGCATGCATAATACATACAAACAGTTGATAGTACCTGAGTAACAGTCTAGAACAGAACCACTATACTCATTTAAAGGGAACTTGGAACTGCAGTACAAGAACTGAACTTTACTTTTTAACTTCTCAATTTAAACCTGAAAATGTCTATATTGCGTTGGTCTCCAAAGCCAAGTGGGTTATTGATGTAGTTTGTGAAAAAATAATCTGAAAATAAATCTGTTTTTCTCTTGAACCTGTGAAAAACATAAATGTCTTAAAGTCTGATTGATCACAGCAAAAATTGAAAACCAAAATCATACACAATGCTTACTTGCTGATGAGCCTACACCCTGTAAGCAGTACTGATCAACCATATAAAAGGGGAGACAGGGTTAAGTTCATAAGAGTTCAAATCAGTTAAATTACTTGCATGCATTTATGTCAACTAATAGCCAGTATTACTTATCAACACCAAACATTGTTTTTCAGAAGGAGTTGTAAGTCGATCACTGTGGCAAAGTGGTTGGTAAGGGGAACAGGTGTAGCGGTGATGCGGTGCAGGAGTGATGAACAGACAACGGTATTTCAGTGAACAAGGTGCTTTAATTGGTAATCCAGGTCTGGTGACCGTTAAATAATAAACATTTGTTAAATGACAAAAACTGGGCACAGTCCCGAACAAAAACACAAGACGCGGTCACCAGTCCTGGGTGCGTGCAGACGTACAGGTGCTTGGTGCAGACACAGGTTTGTGTGGAGTGTACTGGTGCTCCGGATCGTGCTGACCCTGCAGACAGCTCCGGAGATGTGCTTAACAGTCTAATAGTGAACACAAAAACAGACAGTTACACGGACAGACAAAACAATACAAAACACGAACACAATCCATTCTGAGAGCTCCTCTCTCAGTCCTTCTCTCTCCAAGCGTTTAACCCAAACGAATGAAAAGGCCCCTATATGTAATCCTGCATGATATCTAGGTAAACGGTTGCAGCTGCCTTATTGCTTGCAGCTGCCCCTCGTTTACCTTTCAAGTCAATACGGTCTTACAACAGAGTCTCGCTTCTTTCCAGGCCCTGGAAACGAACTGTCAGGCCAGCCCTTCCAGATACTTCTCCTCTCGTTCTTTAGCGCCCTCACTGGTCGGGAGGAAGATTTATCACAAGAACTCATATTTCTGTCACAATCACATACATATAAAAAACACTTTATACTACATTAACTTATGTGAAAATTAAATGATCCCTCTACTTAAACACAACATGAAATGTCCTGGTTTCCATGCAGAGAACAACACCACATCTTTAGATGCTACATCTACCTGAAAAATAATACGCGACACGTATTGGTGAGAAAATAATTAAAATGCATAAGTAAATGATACTAAGATACTAACTGGTTACACTGAGTTTATTACTAAGTACATAATACACAGCGCAACATACAAGTAAGCCAAAGCTATTTGGCTGCACGATCTGTAAATCAGATAATTGTTCATATGGGCAAGTGTATTGTCTTTGACTAATATTTCTGATAGCAATGAATACTTACTGGCAATGACAGCAGGGGATCAGCCATTAGTGGTGGCAACCATGTTGGCACAACATAGCAGTAAACCGCATAGACATCCTTACTCTAACAGAAAGTAAGTCAACTTAAGTAACATAACTGGTACAACAAACAGTTTACAATTATGCTATATTAAACAACCATAACCCCACCAACACCACCACCACCATCAATAAAAACAAAAAAGAAAACATGAATGCACAATTTGCTTGAGCGTCTCAAAGCAGCAATTTCATATCTGTAAAGAAAGAAAACAAACGTAATTACCTTTGTGGTTTGTCTCCCGCACACCTATTTATAACCAGATGTGACATTTTGAGATGTAATCACTGTGCACTCCATTTCTTGGTTTAAGCCCAATGTCCAAGAGTCGGAGCGTGTTTGGGTTTTTTCAGGTCCAGAAGATAGTCAAGCTAGGAAACAAAATTGAGTTGTAGTTCACATATTGAGCAGTACATACCAAAGTAAATAAATATATATATATATATATATATATATATATATATATATATATATATATATATATATATATATATATATATATATATAGGGGTTGTTCCCCAACAACAACATGTTACTGCTTTATAAAACAGATGCAGTAACATACATGCTAATTTGTGTATAGCATACAAATTTGACATGTGCTTCATGAGATTTTTGACTCCAACATGTTCTTGTAGGCTTTACATTGCCCAGTCTGTTCAGATTTTCACATGGACTTCCATATAAATCCAGGCCAAAATCTGCATGAAAAAAATCAAATACATTTTTTAGATTGCTCTATAGGAAAATCTAAATAAGTGTATAAAAGCATATAGAAAAAGTCTAGCTGTACTAAATATTGTGAAGTAAACCACAATATTATTGAGCTAGACTAATTATGTGTTCATTCCTCACCTGTCTTAGTGTTGATGCTTACTGGGGCCAGACCTGAGGATTGTGTTTGACAGTCTTTTGAAGGACCTGTAGCTGATATTTTTTACTTTTTTTTTTAAAGGAAATTTATATTAATTTTACAATTCACACTTTTAACTTATTGAAATGTATTCAGAAATGTCAACTGAAAATATTTCAAGCAGGATCTTGTAACAAATTATCTAACACTGCCTGTCCATGAATGTTCAGTTCAATCTCCACTTTGCCCAAACAGTCTTCTAATACTTTGAGGTTTTGCCGTTCATTCTGATGGTGAATGATGTTTCGCATCAAAAACATGTGGGTTGATGGAGACATATTATTCAAGAAGTAA
Organism: Polyodon spathula; assembly: GCF_017654505.1. NCBI lineage: Eukaryota > Metazoa > Chordata > Actinopteri > Acipenseriformes > Polyodontidae > Polyodon > Polyodon spathula. Next base: position 27,748,849 of record NC_054537.1, on the reverse strand, counting down.
TTATTCTTCCTCATGCCTGAGAAAAACTGCTTGGCTGCCTGACTATTAAGCCAGCCAGCCAATTCCGGTACAAATGAATTCTCCTCAGAAAGTCTTTTGCATCTTTAGTGTTTGCTTCATGGAGTGTGTCGCACAGGGTGTAATGATCAGATGAGCCCGTTAACGGGTGGCAATTGGGATATGGATCTGCTTTTTTTTCTTTGAGCCATGGAAGATGAACTTTGAGCTTTCCATCTTGAGCTAACTAAATGTTTTCAGGTGATAAACCAAGTAATCTGCCTTCATGACAGCTGAAAGGCAATGTTTCTGGATCCCTTAACACTAGAAGCCCTGCGGCAGTCATTTTGGCGGTTTTTGGTTTTGAAATGTAATTTTCTCCAGTCGTGTAACACATATGGGACTGCGCGTTCATGTTCCTTTCTGTTTGTATGTATTAAATATTCTCACAAAGCATGAAACGGGGGAGTGCAGAAATAAAGAAGATATATTACATTATACCTAAAAGCCCCAGGAGCAGTCACATTGATGGTCACACAGAAAACAATTCTTTTGTGATTATACAGAACAGTATTCTACTTTACTATTTTTATTTACCAGTCCGCAATGTGCTTAGCTGTAATTAGATTCGTCTGTACTCTCTGCCTGAGTGAATGACTGACAGTCTATTGTTTTTCAATTAGCTTTTTCAAAGGCTGGCACCTGCTTGCCAGCTGTGCTGTTTTGGTCAGTCAATTAGCATCGGGACTATTGAAAAGAAAGGCAGAAAGGCCGCGTGGAGACGCGCATTATCTGTATTGATTGTGAACAGCCTTAACAGACTCAAGCTAAAGGAATACCATTTTGTGGAAAAAAGCAGACTTTTTTTAATTTCTTGTGCTGTGTGCTTCTGTAAAATGTTGTCTTCTAAGTTTATTTATCTACGCTCTTCAGTTGCTTTGCGCATCTTATAATAAACCGATTGCTGTTGAAAAGTAAAAATTGTATTGCTATTGTTTCAGTTTTATAAATATGTATGTTTTAAACTGATGTCTGTTCAGATGTTTATTTATTTACATTTATTTAATATAAAACATGACTTGGTTGATCAGATGTTAATGTAACGTACTCAATAAAAATAAAAAAATAAAAACTAACCTGATCTGGGTATTGTCTGGGTGGTATGATGCATCTTCCACTTCTTAATGATGAACTTCACTGTGCTGAGAGGAATAATCAGCACCTTTGAAATTTTCTTGTACCCTTCTCCTGCTCTGTGCCTCTTTATCACTTTATCCCTGACTTGTTTCAAAAGCTCCTTGGTCTTCATGGTTGCTTTGATGGATCACAATGTGAGTTGCAGATTGAAAGTCTTTATATACCTGAGGAAAATTATCTACAAGTTAAACCACTTTGAGTACGCACAGTATGAAACCATTTCTCTAATTTTGTGACCACCCAAACAAATCATTTGCATCTGAGCTGATTTAGGGCTGCAGTAGCAAAGAGGACGAATACTTATGCAACTGAGATAAATCTGTTTTTCTCTTTAAAACTTACTTATTTATATTCTAGATGCATTTTTTGACTATACAATGTGGAGTCGTTTGTGTAGGTGTAACCAATCATTTTCAAAATCACACACCAAGTTAACTGGCCTCCATCTGTGTTAAATTGTAGTGATTCACGTGATTTCAGGATAAATTCAGCAGTTCATATCAAAGGCCTTGAATATCCCTTGGAGCATGGTCAAGACAATTATTAAGAAGTGGAAGGTGTACGGCACCTCCAAGACCATGCCAGATCAGGCCTTCCCTCCAAACTGGATGACCGAGCAAGAAGGAGACTGATCAAAGAGGCTACCAAGAGGCCGATGGTAGCTTTACAAGAGCTATTGGCTTTTATGGCCAAGACTGGTCAAAGTGTGCATGTGACAACAATATCCCAAGCACTACACAAATCTGGCCTGTATAATAGGGTGGCAAGAAGGAAGCCATTACTCAAGAAAGCCCACCTTGAATCCCATTTGAAGTATGCAAAAAAACACTCAGGAGATTCTGTAGCCATGTGGCAAAAAGTTTTGTGGTCTGAGAAACTTAAATGGAACTTTTTGGCCTAAATGCAAAGCGTTATGTTTGGCGCCAACCCAGCACATCGCATCACCCAAAGTACACCATCCCTACTGTGAAACATGGTGATGGCAGCATCATGTTATTGGGATTTCTCATCGGCAGGGACTGGGGCACTTGTCAGGATAGAAGGGAAAATGAATGGAGCAAAGTACAGAGAAGTCCTTGAGGAAAACCTACTGTCCTCTGCAAGAAAGCTGAAACTGGGATGGAAGTTCACCTTTCAGCATGACAACGACCCGGAACACACAGCCAAAGCTACACTGGAGTGGCTAAGGAACAAAAAGGTAAATGTCCTTGAGTGGCCCAGTCAGAGCTCTGACCTAAATCCAATCGAAAGATTGCTGTCCATCAATGTTCCTCAAGGAACTTGTCAGAGCTTGAACAGTTTTTTTAAAGAAGAATGGCCAAATATTGCCAAATCTAGGTTTGCAAAGTTGGCAAAGACCTATCCCAACAGACTCACAGCTGTAATTCCTGCCAAAGGTGCTTCCACCAAGTACTAACTCGGGGGGGGGGGGGGGTGGAGATGTATCCAATTATGATCTTTCAGTTTTGTATTTTTAATCTAGAATGTTTTCTCAATAAAAACTGGGGTGAAGGAATAGGAGAGCATTGGAGAGGAGGTTTGGAAAGAGAAAGAAAGAAAGAAAGAAAGACTAAGGAACGCTGAACTAGGACTGGATTGGAGAACCCGAACGGCACTTGGACAACACTTCTGGACAAAAACTACCCTTGGTAATGAACCCTGGCCTGAAACGACAGAGACTGAAAGAATTCTGACTGCTGGCTGATTGATTGTTTGTTCCATTCATTACATTTCTAAAGAACACTGCCAAAGCCTGTAAAAATAAACAGATTTTAAACCTTAATTGCTCTGGTGTTGTGTGGTTTTGTGTGAAATCCCCACCTTGTGAAGAACCTGCCCCAGGAAACGTCTACAATATATATATATATATATATATATATATATATATATATATATATATATATATATATATATATATAGAAACGTTTCCTGGGGCAGGTTCTTCACAAGGTGGGGATTTCACACAATATATATATATATATATATATATATATATATATATATATATATATATATATATATATATATATATATATATATTCTTGTTTTATTATTTTTTTTCCTATGCAGTCAATTGTACAGAGGAGAGCAATATAGACTCAACATGCATTAATTAGATGAAACACCAAAACAGAACTCAACAAATAACAATCCCAGTCTTTCTTTTTTTGAACTGTCTGGAAGGAACAATGCCCCAGTGTATTACAGTGCTTATAATTATTTCAACACATATATTTTGTAATACCACTTGCCAGAAGAAATCTGCATAATTAAAATAACACACTCATTGCACTGCAGTTTGAGCCATTTCAGGGTGTTTAGGAGCTGCCGGCTTTGTACACATTGTGATGTAGAAGAAAAAAAAAGTAAATACCTGCAGCTTATAAAAAACGAAACGGTTCAAACTCCTACGCAAGGAGACTCTTACTTCCATCCTTGTAGCGTGCACCGTGGAAAAACAAATTTGCTACTACAGTTGTCTCCAGCTAAGAGAACACCCCTCGGGAAGCAAACAAAGTGGTTGCACATCCAGTCATTCACACTGCGCCCAGCTGGAGCAGCGGTTTGATTGTAAGTGGATGTCCATATACATTGCAGAAAGCACGTTCCATTCTACAACGCCCACCGGCAAAGATTTAAAGGTACAGGCAAATCAGTGGTGTTGATAACTGTCTTGCTGATGTTGCCAACGTTTAATTTTTTGTTGTTTATAGAGGCGATTCTAAACTTTGAGAAGGGTGTCGTTTGTATTTCTAGCATCGTGGGACCAAGTAACATTCCTCTATATATATATATATATATATATATATATATATATATATATATATATATATATATATATATATATATATATATATGGTTTACTATGTTTGCAGAGTATTGATTGGAAATTAAATTGGTTATCAATAGATGTGTAATACTGTTAGTGTTTTTGTATTACAGTACTTGAAGAGCACATATGAAAGGGAAACTAAAATATACGCGCACATTATAGTAGCATTCATTGGAAGACGCAGGAACAAGTGTGCAGTATTTACTTTTCGAGCAGGACAATGCAAGACCACACAGTGCTAGGATTAGAATTGCATGACATCAAATAAAGAATATTGAGGTCTTTCCGTGGCCAGCTTTTTCTCCTGACTTGAGTCCAATAGGACATCTTTGGAACAAAATCGCCAGTGTCATCCACAGGAGTCAATCGTGTCCAGCCAGCCTTTGTCAGGTTTAACTTGTGCAAATTGTGTGAATTCTGAAGGCAACTGGTTGCACCTGAGCTTATTTAGGAATGTCACAGCAAAGGGGGTGAATACTTATCTAATGAAGACGTTTCAGGTTTTTATTTTTAATTGATTTGTTTTTTCACCCCCCCCCCCTCCCCTCCATTTTTTCACACATTGAAATATTGCTATTCACAATTCAGTTACTGTGAAGCAATATAATAATACTATACTCGTATTACATGAGGTGTATGGAACAGGATGAATGATTCATACATTTATGCATCTACCTTTAATTTTAGTCTCTAAACACATAGTTCAAAATTACATGAGTCATCCGAGGCTAGATATAGTTGGCTTTTTTTATAGTTTCCCCTCATTGTCTAGATGAAGACATTTTTGAGTCAGTATAAACTAGATGAGGTCTTACTAATGCATTGTAAAGTTTTAACATTAATTCTCTTGATTTAAATTCAACAGTTTTCACTATATATGGTTAGCAGTTTGTAAATAACTTCTTTATATTCTTTGAGGACTATTGAGAGGATCTCACCCGGCCCAGGGGATTTGTTTATTTTAAGAGCTCCTAGTCCCTTTAACACTTCTGCCTCTGTTATGCTAAAGTTATTTAAAACTGGATAGGAACAGGTCGACATGTAAATTAAAACTATAAGTTGTTAACAGACCTGGGATAAATATTGATTTTATTAAAATATTTAAAATACATTTGATATGATTCTAAATAATTAAATATTTCAAACAGGGTTGTTGTGAATATTTATAGATATTGAAATATTTCGATTTCTGTTTCAAACATATTTATAAATGTATTACAATGATGTGAAACACAATATATACATTTTATACAAACATCTTGTTTTATATTTAAATATTTTCAAATAAATATTTGAGAGCAAACAAAATCTTGAAATATTTGATATTTATAAATTAAATCTCAAATGTAAATATATTTGTCCCAGGTCTGGTTGTTAAGAAACAAACAATAATGTCTGTCAAATGTCTTTTCAACTAGTAAAACCACAATAAAGCAGGAAACTAAAATATCATTAGGCTACTTATACAGTTCAGTAGTTACTAGCTTGCGCTATGCACTCCTGTCATTTCCTCATTGTTTGTAAATCGAATGGGAATCAAATTGGAATCGAATAAATGACAGTGTATTTACAGTGTTGAAATAGTAGATCCATATTAAATGGAAATACACAAATAAGTACATAAGAAAAATCATACAAACCTGCACAGTGTAGTATACAGTACTTTCAATATGTTCAATAAGAAAACTATGTCAAAATAAGCAATTGGTGTTTGATTATGAAATTTAAAAAAGCCAATGAGCAATTTTCCATTAACATTTTTCTGGCCTGTCATCTAATTGCTTTGCATAAATCACATAAAATTTGCACTTTATCAGTTTTGTATATCATGTCCTAATTACTCTTGCTTTATTTGTGCTTATGTTAGACTCTTGGATTTAGAATCAAATAATCTTATTATCTATTTAAAATGTGTATCAGGTTCTGCCTGCATATTCTTGGAATGTGGTTTACTGTTTGTTTAACAGATATGGAAACTTCACCTTCTGTTTAGTTTCTTAGTTATATCTCTTTCAATGAGAGTTTGATGGTATAAATGACTCTGCAACATTAATATTTCCCTGCGTTACTGGATCCTCAGCTAATGCATTATCCTTGAACTATTGCACTACTATTACGTCATTGTAGATATAACTTGTAATCATATTTCATACTGTATTTTAGTAGTATTATTTGCAGTATTTAAATATACATTTTTCATTATAACCCTGTACTACCCTGTAAAACTTGTAAGTCGCCTAGGATAAAGGCGTCTGCCAAATTAATTAATAATAATGTCATGCAGGTAATTTATTAATATATAATGTTAATATTATTGAGGTGAGGGTATGTAAATCCACACAACAGTTATTGTAATTTTGAACTGGCTAAGTAGCAGGATGGCGGTACAATTACCTTTTAACAATGTCAATTTGCTCTAGCTCCTGCGCAGAACAAGTGTTTTGGTCACCGTCCACACTATAAGCCTGCAAGCAATCATCTGACTTGGAACAGGAACAGTATCCCCTTTTACGCTAGCTTTTGACTACATCCGGTCTAAACACATCCTGCAATTGGACAGCAACACCAACTATCTCATTTAGTGGACATTGATAAGCATTCATGCCTCAAAAACTCATTTATCAACTCGAAGGTTTCAAAAGCGACATTAACAGTTAATAGGTTAAGGATTTTGAGCAAAATGTCCCTCAAATGTTACTCATGTACGACCAATAATGACTGTTTGAGCTACTTGTTTCTTCATTTTACCACCAAAATTGATTTCTGCAATGCTGCAATTTATGATACCCAAAACAGTAGAGTTTTTTTTGGTTTGTTTGTTTTTTTGTACATGGTTTGTATATTGGTTGCACTGATTAGTCTTTAGGCAGTACAGTATATTATTCCCATGCTAGTAGCTTTATTAACAGAAAATGTACATTTGACCTAGATGTTCCAATATTATGACTGATATGGTTAAAATATTTCCATAATTGCCCCTTTATCTGATTTTCTTTTGCATTGATGTATGTGTGTAATAATGCTTGAGAGACTGTCACTGCGTGTGGCTTAATGAGGGAAGCACAGGCTATAGCTCATTGCTGTCCAAATTATGTTTGCAGCCACTGCTTGTTGCTGAACATCAAATTGGATTTGTTCACACCAATTACTTATTTCTGTCTGATTCCTGAGCACTTTCCAGCATGAAATCCATTGTTTTATTTGAAAAAAACAACACTGCAGTTCATTATAGAAACACTTGCTTAAAAAAAACAAAAACGTGTTTTCTTTTAACTATGGTTTATGTGTTTAATATTGATTTATGTACCACGCAGCAAAATTAAGTTATTTTTTTTTTCCAATATTGTTATTGTCTGAGAAGCCAACGTGATCACCATATCATACAAGAATGTTACAACATGCTCTCTTTCTTTTAATTATCATGCAGGCATTTTGGAATACTCTAGCGTAACTTTAGCGTTATGATTTCTTTACTCTTCTAGGCATTAACAATAAATGCCTGCAATCCAGATACTTGTGTTATAGGCTTGCTGAGTCCAGCTACACTTGTAGCAGGGACTGTTTTTAAATATAAGCTTCCTGTGTTGTTTCTTTTTATATAACATTTTATGATGATTAGTAACAATGGCATTGCTACAGGGAGCACATGAAATAGGTGGTTTGCTCCACATTTATGGTTTCTCACCTGTAACACTCCATTAAGAGTATTGCGGTAAGAGTGTAAGATCAATAATTTGCTTCGCTTCTGACCCATAGATATGAAAAGTTACATGTTTACTTTCTTTTTACGTTAAATGTTCATGCCAGGATATCCTCATGAGCACATTATATGAACAGCTACTATAAATGTAGGGGCCACACCCATACTGTATGTATGGTTATAGGTTTTCACATTGTTATTTGTCCTTTTTTAAGATGTCTCTGCCTTTGCTGTATATTTTACATTAATTTTAGGGTTTTTTTGTATGTTAAAGCAGCTATATGAGGTGTACCCTTTAGTGTTACATAATAATGACAATTTTCTAATTTGTGACTTAGATACATATTTTACTAAATATAGTCTTGTTGACAGGCTGGCTTGTGGGTAACGTTAAAACCAGGAAGTAATGGACACAGACAGACTGGATGTATGGGTGAAGCTGAGCGCTTGGTTGCAGTCAACATTTATTAAATGATAAGTAAAAGATTTATACAAAACACAAAATAAAGGGCACATGGGCCAAAACAAAATAGACAAAATACAGAAACAAAAAGTGGGTCTTTTATATCTGTGGCTGGAGCCTTAACTACCCATTACTAAATTACCTCATTAAGGCTCCAGCCACATTCCCACAGGTTTATTTAAGGATGGGGATTTAACCCCATCTCTGCCAGCTACATTTTATAAGGCCGGCTTTTTCGCCTGTCTCAAACAACATACAACAACGTTGGATGGCTTTCGTCCATCCGTACAGAAATACAATCGCCAGCAACTTTACGGCTTCCAGTACCAGTACCAGCAAAGAGGGCAGAATGCCAGTACCAGTACCAAAGACTTTAGCAAATAGTGCAGAATGCATACATGCATTACTATGTGTGTTCTATAGTAACCATGGTCATATCTGCACTCTCTTTGGAGGTATAAGCCAGTTTTACAATTGACCTTTAGGAGAGGTCAAAGGTCACAGGCAATGATTTTTTTTTATAGAGCATACATGGGTTACTATATGTGTTCCATAGTAACCATGGCCCTGTGTGTACTGTACATGAAGTTATTAGCCAGTTTTCTAAGTTGATGATGTCATCAAACATGGTCGCCATGTTTTTTATTGTAGCAACTTCCCTTGAACAATGTTTAAAGACAACCACAGTAAGATCATGTGTGCTAATTTTTAGTTCAATCGGACTAGCGGTTCCAGAGACAAAGTGTTTGAAAGCCAGTTTTGTATGTTAATGATGTCATCCAAAGTGGCCGCCATGTTTTTTTTTATTGTAGCAACTTCCCTTTAACACCCTTTAAAGACATCCATACTATGATCATATGTACCATTGGGTTTGTTTCAATCGGACTAGTGGTTTGGGAGAAGAATATCTTTGTAGTTTGTGATTATGGCATCTGTACCATACAATTTTGACATCATGTAGCATGGCTGCCATACCACACAACCTATCAGCTTCTTACCAACACCAGTTAATCTTGGACTAATAACTATATCAACTTTCAGCACACCAATAACAATAGGCTTCCCAATCTATGGCCTGGAAGCCTAATAATAATAATGTTTAAAATACAACACAATATATATATATATATATATATATATATATCTATATATATATATATATATATATATATATATATATATATATATATATACAGTACTGTGCAAAAGTTTTAGGCAGGTGTGAAAAAATGCTGTAAAGTAAGAATGCTTTCAAAAATAGACATGTTAATAGATTATATTTATCAATTAACAAAATGCAAAGTGAGTGAACAGAAGAAAAATCTACATCAAATCAATATTTGGTGTGACCACCCTTTGCCTACAAAACAGCATCAATTCTTCTAGGTACACTTGTACAAAGTCTGGGATTTTGTAGGCATATAGTCAGGTGTATGATTAAACAATTATACCAAACAGGTGCTAATGATCATCAATTCAATATGTAGGTTGAAACACAATCATTAACTGAAACAGAAACAGCTGTGTAGGAGGAATAAAACTGGGTGAGGAACAGCCAAACTCAGCTAATATGGTGAGGTTGCTGAAGACAGTTTACTTTCAAAAGTAATACACCATGGAAAGACTGAGCACAGCAACAAGACACAAGGTAGTTATACTGCATCAGCAAGGTCTCTCCCAGGCAGAAATTTCAAGGCAGACAGGGGTTTACAGATGTGCTGTCCAAGCTCTTTTGAAGAAGCACAAAGAAACGGGCAACGTTGAGGACTGTAGACGCAGTGGTCGGCCAAGGAAACTTACTGCAGCAGATGAAAGACACATCATGCTTACTTCCCTTCGCAATCGGAAGATGTCCAGCAGTGCCATCAGCTCAGAATTGGCAGAAAACAGTGGGACCCTGGTACACCCATCTATTGTCTGGAGAAGTCTGGTCAGAAGTGGCCTTCATGGAAGACTTCTGGCCAAAAAGCCATACCTCCGACGTGGAAACAAGGCCAAGCGACTCAACTATGCATGAAAACACAGGAACTAGGGTGCAGAAAAATGGCAGCAGGTGCTCTGGACTGATGAGTCAGAATTTGAGTTTGTTCGCCGAAGGGCTGGACAGCGGTACACGAATGAGTGTCTGCAGGCAACAGTGAAGCATGGTGGAGGTTCCTTGCAAGTTTGGGGTTGCATTTCTGCAAAGTTGGGGATTTGGTCAGAATTAATGGTCTCCTCACTGTTGAGAAGTACAGGCAGATACTTACCCATCATGCAATACCATCAGGAAGGCATCTGATTGGCCCCAAATTTGTTCTGAAGCATGATAATGACACCAAACATACAGTGAAAGTCATTAAGAACTATCTGCAGCGTAAAGAAAAACAAGGAGTCCTGGAAGTGATGGTATGGCCCCCACAGAGCCCCGATCTCAACATCATCGAGTCTGTCAGGGATTATATGAAGAGAGAGAAGCAACTGAGGTTACCTAAATCCACAGAAGAACTGTGGTTAGTTCTCCAAGATGTTTGGGCCAACCTACCTGCCAAGTTCCTTCAAAAACTATGTGCAAGTGTACCTAGAAGAATTGATGCTGTTTTGAAGGCAAAGGGTGGTCACACCAAATATTGATTTGATGTAGATTTTTCTTCTGTTCACTCATTTGCATTTTGTTAATTGATAAATATAAACTATTAACATGTCTATTTTTGAAAGCATTCTTACTTTACAGCATTACTTTACACCTGCCTAAAACTTTTGCACAGTACTGTATGTAATCATACATAAATAATAAAAGAGGCGGGCAGGTCTGTATTCTTTGGGCAGTGCAATTTGCCAATAATACAATATAGGACCTATTATACAAAGCAAGTTCAGGGTGATGAAAAGCTAAATCTCATAGGCTGATTTACTCAACCAATACCACGCATGAATAAGCCATAGCTAGATTTTATTTATTAATTAATTTATTTATTTTTAAACATTTAACAGTGCCCTTAGATTACATAAACCACAGGGATAGGTTCTTTATTAAATCCAGGGCTATTCTCTGGTGCTTGATAATTCTTTTAAGAATATAGTTGTGGTTTATCATTGTGGGGTATAGGTTGAAAAAATCAAACACTTAATCAAGTTGACATACGTTTTAGGCTTGTGCCTTCATCAATGTACTGGTGGATGATTAAAACAAAAGGCCCTATTTTTCAAATTAATTAAGAATTCTTGGCCATTACTCTATTGAACGGATAATGCATTAGATTAATAAAGATACATTTTACCCTCACCACCATTTACTCTCAATTGGTTTTCAATTACATTAGGGACAGTCTACAATAGAGTACAGCAACAGTACAAAACACATACTTTTAGGCATGTGCTGTTTACGAATAATATAAAAAACACTTTCTTTCAAAATTAACCAGTAGACTATTAAATCTTCTGAACCTCTAAAAAAAATCCTTATTTATGGGTCGTGCTTTTATTTATGTTTTATACAGTATGCTTCAAAATAATAACATGTAGCCTATTTAACTATTTTAATGAACCATGGCTTGTCTTATAAAATAACAAATTAATTGGTTAGAAAGAAATTGGGCAAATGTGTAGGATTCAGCTCTGCAGTGATTTGCATAAATTCGCAATTTATTGAATAGAATGTGCTTGAACTACCCTGAGGATTGAGAACTTTAACCCAGGCATTGCCAAATGCGAGCAATATATTTCTTTATATTTTTGATGACACATATCTACACTCAGTATGGCTTATTTATTAGCAATATTTTTCAAGCTCCTTAATACTCACTGATTAGGTACTTGGCTTTCACTAAGTCTCTTCCTGTGTGCATTTCAACCCTTTGAGGACCAAGCATTTTTCAGTGGGATGCTCCCCCAGGAACAGAGGTTTTTTTTTGGCTGTAGTTCACTCCCTTCCTATAAAAATTAGCTAAAAATTAATTTTTTACAGTAGCATCTTGGAAAAGGTGTCCTTTTTTCAGAACACTGGGGAACATTATAAACCATACACACTTTTTGCTTTTTTTTTCAACACTATATATATATATATAATTCAGTTACACAATACACAACTTAATTGCTGTATTTGTTGTAATGGTTTTATTTTTCACAGCTCAAGTATAACAGGAATAAATAACAATCATATGTACTAGCAGCAGTGGTACAGGTGATAATACTCTTCTTAAAATAAATTGTGAAAATAAATAATCAAACAAATCAAATCATGAAAATATCAATAGTGCTTTTTCTCAAAACTCAAATAACACAAATGTGAAATATGCAAAAGAGATAGTACACATAAAAACAAAAAGTAAAAATGTGACTAAATTATTATTAAAATGATTTATATGATGGTGTTCAAGGGGAGTGTTTTCGGCGTACATAGCAATAGTGCTTTGGTCTTGAAAGGGAGTGTTTTGAATGTGAATTCAAAGTGCAATATTACTAATATTATTAAGTACTTTTTCTAATGTATTCTGCTTAGAGATACAAGTATAAAAAAACATTATTCTATGACCCGATGTACCTTATAGTACAATGTTGAAAAATATTGATGTTTGGGCAAATTACAAGACATTGTTTCAACAGAGTGATTGCAATGACATAATACACATTTATTCACAGGGTCTTTATAAACAATAATGGACATTATTCCCGGTTTATTTTTTCAAAATAAGTATTTATAAATTAAATAAATTATTAATTCCATTATTATCAGTAATAATCCAAAAAAAGTACCCGATACATTTAGTTAATGAAATAGTAAATATTATCCACTCGTTTCCTGATGTTTATAAATGCTGTAAAAACACAAATACATATTAAAACACATGAGACAGAAAAAATGTTATTATTATGCCCATGGCCGACTAGTCTTGTCCGTCTCTGTGCTTCTGATCTTGCTCCTTCCATTATGCACACTCTCAACCTGTCCCTGGAGTCTCGGTTCCTGCTGCCCTCAAGCTTGTCCGAGTTATGCCGGTACTCTAAAAATCCTCCATCGACCCGGCTATCTTGTTTAATTTCCGTTGCATCTACAATCTCCCTTTTTGCTCCAAAACTCTCGAAATGGATGTAACCAGTAAGTGATGAAACATCTCACGGACAACAATCTGTTTGAATCTCTGCAGTCTGGCTTCTAGCCGCATCACAGTACTGAAACTGCTCTGCTCCGGATTGTAAATGATCTCCTGCTGTGCTTGACCTCCTTGACCTAACAGCTGCTTTTGACACCATAGATCGTAGCATTCTTCTTGATCGCATTCAGAAGTATGCAAGGATCTCCGGAACCTTTCTCTCCTGGATGTCCTCTTACTTATCTGGATGCATACAGTCTGTTTTCTATGCTGGATGCAGTGATGTTGTAAACCCAGTCACTGGTGGTGTCCCTCAAGGGTCTGTTCTTGGGCCTCTTCTCTTCCCTTGGGTCACCTCATCTGCCAAAATAACATCATATTTCACTCCTATGCAGATGATACCCAGCTCTACTTAAAACTCGACCCTAGAAGCCCCTCTGCCATGGTTCCTCTCGGCTTGCATTCAAGACAGAGGCCTGGATGTCTGCCAGTTTTCTTTAGCTCAACACTAGCAAATCTTAACTCCTTCTAGCAGGATCTAAAACTCAACTTAAGAATCTCAGTATAGCTACCCTGAACCTCAGAAACTATCTGTTGCTTCTTTCCCCCACTGTACGAAGCCTTGGTATACTTCTGGACAGCCTTTCCTTTGATGCGCACATCTCCTCCATGGTCAAATCTTCCTTCTACCACATTCGAAACATATCCAAAGTCCATCCCTAACTTTGCCTCCAGGATATGGAGATACTCTGTCATGCATTTGTCTCCTCTCGACTCGACTACTGCAACTCTTATTATGTTGTTGCTTGTTTTTTTTTTACGCATCCGCAATGTTTTAGAATTTCCTTTTCCCATTCTAGCCTTGTATTTAATGTATAATGCATTGTTTTTCAGTGTATTTTATGTATTATGCATTTGTTTTTACTATATCTAGGAAAGCGGTTTATGATAGTGGTCCACTATGAAAGGCACTATGAAAAAAGTGTTTCCTCCTTTGTTATTAGCTAAACAATTTCCTGTGATGTTTTGTTTCTGCTTTTGTCTCTGCCTCGCTGTTGTAAACTGTATCTGCCCTTTAGACACTAAATGCCCCTCTCAGTGACATTGCACTGCATCAGGAAGTGAACATTAGTCCCTCTCCTATCCACTGATATGTGTTTCAAGTCTGTACTGCAAGTAAGTTATCAAAACAAAGTGCTTTTTTATCGTATTTACACAATCGCAGTCTAGAAGCCCACTTCAGTATGATCGTGTTAACACGATCCCGGTCCTTAAAGGGTTAACACCTTTCAGGCCAGCACAGCCTCTTTGTGGACAGGCAACAGGCACCTATACACTATTTTATCTGGTTTCTGCCAAACAAAGACTTTCCCACAATCACTTTCCATTTCCAACTTTTTTTGCCATTAAAAGTCAAGCTTTTCCATATGAGCTTTGGCAGATGTTTTTTTTAAATACATGTCAAAAACAGATGTTCAATGGGCCACACAGTCACTGAAACGAAACCACAAATCTAACAAGAGCAGCTGACTTTGGACACTGACAAACGACTCTTCCTTTTCAGCTCCAAGTTTTTAGTTTTGTTTTTATTCAGCACAGACCTTTTCTAACCTTCACAAACCACATGTGTGCAGTTCCAGTTCTTCCTGTCTCTTAGGCTACACATTCACTGCTAATGATTGCAGAAGTTTGAGCAGATTTTAAAGTTGAGTATTGTCCAAGGTCTTTGTCAAGGTCTTGAAATTCAGAACACTCAGATGTACCGTATTCCTTCGAATTTAAGACACCCTTGAATTTAAGACGCAGCCCATATTTACCACCATCAAAACGCTGTTGTATCGTTGTGACCAAGTGGCAGCTGATAGTGAACAGGTGCAGAGGTGATGCAGTGCAGGAATAATCACAGGCAGACAATTATAATCCAGTTTAGGAAAGGATGTTTAATTTTTTAATCCGGGTCTGGTGACCAAAGAATAAGCCCTGGCAAAACACACCAATGTGTAATGCGCAGAGCTAAAAATAAACAAACAAACAAACAATAAACACTTTATCTGCCCCACAATAATACTAAACATGGTCACCAGTCATGGGTGCATGCAATAGTGCTCGTGGTGGGTGATAACAGGTTATTTTCAGTGACTGTAGTGCAGTGTCGATGCAGGTTTTTGTGCTGGCCCAGGGCGACAGCTCCGGATTTGTGTTTAGCCATCTAGTGATAACAAACACAGACAGTTACTAAACAGACACGAATAAACAAACAAAACACTCACAAATTTCAGTACGCTTTCTCTGCATCTCTCACAGTCCTTCCAGTCTTAATAAAAAACCACGCAAAGGATAAGATTTACAATTCTCCGCCCTCTTTATGCTATCACGCATGATCCCTTGGTAAACGATTACCGTTGTCTCTATTACCTGCAGCTGCGACATTGTTTACCTTCTGGGTCAATACATTCCTGCAACAGAGTCTCACCTTCTTCCAGACAGACCGACTTCCTGAACCTGGAAATGAACTGTCAGGCCAGCCCATCCAAAGACTCCCCCTTTCGCTATTTACAACTGGAACTCATTATATTTCTCTATATAGTCACAATCGTACAAAAAATTGACATGAAACAGTGTTGTTGTAGATTAACCATAGAGTTTAGTGCTGCACACTGAATACTCCTTAAGATGGCGTCTCTGTCATACACATACCACCACTCACTTACGACATTACACATCCTGGCAACAGCAGGCACGATACAACACCCCATGGCATCTGGCAACATGTAACCCAGCAACCATAACAGCATTGCAGATTGCTTGGCATGTTAGAAAATACGGGGGTCTGATCAGCATTTCCAATCTGTCCAAGCTGGTACTATTTGTTAGAAATTATGAAATTGTAAATGTTTCTCTTGGAGTTCCTCAGGAAGCTTGGCTTGTTTTTTCTCAGCAGCAGCACGTTGCTGCTTGTGTATTCGGGCAGAAGCCTTTGTTGTCTTTTCTTGACAGTCAGTTGCTGTTTTTGTATTCAGATAGCCACGTCTTGTGTTGGCGATTTTAATACACGCATGACTCTATTGTACTCGAATTTAAGACGCAGGCTATTTTTGAGAAGCAAAAAATGGTTATTATCTAGCAACAATAAAATGTGTAGTAATTCCACTATATCTAGGAAAGTGTATGTGTGAATGATAGACAAAGAAAGGTGTAGGCTGAAGGAGACATTAATTGCATGTGTGGCTGAATCTGTTTGCATGTGTGTGGGTGTGTGTCAGACTGATCTATGGGCTGTTAAACCCATCCCAGTTTTAGCAGTAGAGACTGCCTTTTCTATAAAGCAGACACAGCACATTCATTAATGTAATCAATAATGTATTGAAAGACAACAATATAACCTTTTATAGACCTTTAACCAAATTACTAGTCTAGAAATATGGAGGCTGGCCAGAGATAAGTTTCCGACAGAAACATATCATATTTGGCACCTCAAAATCAATTAATAGGATGTATTTAAAAGATCACACATTTGATAAATGGCCTCATAGTAAATAAAGACAGTTTGATGCACAGGATTTCCATGTAACTGGAAGACGATTAAAATAGGAATTTGTTCCATGCTGCTTTATGCAGTAACTGACATTTTGTTATTATATCCATTCTGTAATTAAAACAAATTAAGTTTATGAGTAAATACTAATTCCTTCTTGCAAAAAAGTGCCAAAAAAATAAAATGTTAGGGATGTTGCCACTGAAGCACTTCTCCCTTATATACTCTTTACTTTCTACCAATGTCAACATTATTAATGTATTGGACTGTGGCAAAGTGGTTGGTAAGGGGAACAGATGTCGCGGTGATGCGGTGCAGGAGTGATGAACAGACAACAGTGATTCAGTGAATAAGTGCTTTATTGCTCTTTTCCAGGTCTGGCGACCGTCAAAAATAATAAATCCCCGGCAATACACAACAATGTGTAAAGCACGGGGATAATGAAACCAAGGGCACAGTCCTGAACAAAAACAGCGGTACGGTCACCAGTCCTGGGTGATCGAAAACGTGCAGGTGCTCAGTGCAGTGGTGCTTCGGATAGTGCTCTCCTTTCGACAGCTCCGGAGACGTGCGTTAACTGTCTAGTGCTGAATACAAAAACAGACAGTTACACGGACAGACACAACAATACAAAACACTAACACAATCCACTCTGAGAGCTCCTCTCTCAGTCCTTCTCTCTCTCCACTCGTTTAACCCAAAGATCAGCGTTACCCTGGCCCCTATATGTAATCCTGCATGATATCGAGATAAACGGTTGCAGCTGCCTTATTACTTGCAGCTGCCTCTCGTTTACCTTTCAGACTTATGCAATTTTTCATCAGGCGATAAGATACTTTCACAGCGGCACTACCATTCACCTGAAGCGACACAGAGCTATAAAACTATTAACAATTGCTATTGACAAAACTATGATCAAGACTAGCACATATGTTCTGGATATTATGAGGGTCTTCTCATACCAGGGTTAGCCTTCAAAATGGATTCCCGTATATTATCTTTCATCTCTGTATCTTTATAATTGCAATGATCTTTGTCATAAAGTTCCGGGTATTTTTCAACGGTAAGTATTATTTGTTCCTCCATAATTTTGGCCACTGCTTCATCTTGGTGGACACTTTGCATTGGAGCTGTTCTGTAATTGCTCAACTCTAGTTGTCGCATGAAGAAAATCACAAAAAATAGGATTCAATCCTATTTATTTCGCGTCCCTCCAGTGTGGCCCTGGTGTCACCTCCACATAGCCTGTCATGTGAAAGATACTTAACAAAAAGTATAGGTTGTATCCATTTTGTCGCATCACTGCACATTTCTGCTTGTTGCATCATGTCTGGTGTGTAGCAGCCTTAAGTCTACTTCCTCGCTGTCCTATACTTTTAATTGATCTATTTAAATATACCTTAAATTATTTTGGGGGGCAGGAGGTATTACTGTTCGGCAAAATCGGTTATTCAAAAATAAAACACCACTCAAACACATACATTTTCAGTTTCTGTAACAAATTACATGTACGTTTCACTGCTACATATACAAACGTTAACTCACTGTGTTGAAGTGAGGATGTCCACATTTAGGATTCGGGCAATGTAGAACATTGGATGCATTTTGAATCTGAGAATTGTGAAAAGTAACAGATTTTGTTTTATGCCCCATTACCGTCCCTGTATCTACCACACTAATATTGGGGTTCAGATTGAGCTGGATGCAGACAGATTCCAATCTTACAGTTGTATTACTACACAATGTTAACCTATTTAGTGTGGTTCGGGGGGCCGATCTAGGCCCCCTCTATCCTATCATTTCCTTTCATCAATTAAATCTACTCTATTTAACCATCAGTTACCCCTAAGTAGTTGTCATGTGTTTTTTTATTGTGGTGTAAACCTAAGCGGATTTCAAGACTCACATCTGATTACTCTTATCAGAAAAAGACGCATTTAATATGGAGTACTCACAGCAACTCTCTTCCTCGGATTCAGAGGATTTTCAGGATTTCTTATCCATAGCACAGAATTCCCCTGCAGTTTCAAACCAGAGTCCGATCAGCCCACTATTCTTCTCTCTTTCCGGTGTCTCTGTAAGTTCTGAATAGGTACCTCCTGACTGGGATACTTTATCTATACCTGCCACCCAAGGAGCTAATCTCCACCGATCCAAGCGACTCCAGGCTCAGGATGCATTTCTGGAGTGAGTGTACTGGAAGGATTGGATGCTCAACAAGCTTATAAAGACGCCACACAAAAATGTCAATGCAATCCCAGCAGGAAATAATCAAGAATCACTTTTTCTTCTTTACTGTAATTCCATCTTGGCTGAACCCGTTTTTCCACCCAAGAAAGCTCCCCAGCCACGCTCAGCTGTTCAGTAGCTCCAACCAGACAGCAGACAGCCTGTGCCAGAGCAAAACATCCCCACAGCCAGCATATCAAATAAGCAGACAGCTGCTCCAGCCTGCGAAATTGAGCAAGAGCATTCCCTGATATTTCATGAAATAAAAGTATTCATGCAGCCATTCCCTAACACATTATCTTCAGTTAGTACCAAACTGAGTGATTTGGATTAATGGGTGTCTAACATACAGCAGAGAAGCAAAGTTCAGCTCTTTCAGCATTCTCCTCCATTCCTGCAGTAAACACAGCAGCAGCAGCTACATTCACTTCAGTTCTCGGATCATAGAGTGGTGGATTGTGGTGATCAATCAGTAACACTGAAATCCAGAGACCCCAGATGACTCAAAATCTAACTTTGGGGGAATTTGTCCTTGCATTTGCCATATTCAGAGATGTACTATGTTCAGTATACCCAAACCACAGAGCTGAATTAGACTCTTATGAATTTTACATTGTGGAGCTGTCTGTCAGATATGGAGGGACCATGTTTTTCGATTACCACAAAGCATGTTCAGCAAAAGCAGCAGCTATATTGGCATACGATAACCACATCATTGACTGGGCACAACCCGATTTAGATCTTTTCAACAGGATTTTCTTCGGTCTCAGAGCTAATGCATTTATGGTCTGCAGTTTCACTGGTCACTCAACATTTCTGACTGAAGGCAGCCACAGCATCATCCTCCTCTAGATCAGCAGTCGGCATCAGTCCTCCTTACTATTCAAACAGAATCTCCATCCCCAACTCCATACATTCTTCATCCCCCTCCCCCCTCCCCTGAGCAATCCACAATGCAAGACAAATATTGGCGCAGAATCAGATTTGCAGGAGGAACGCAAATCTGCAATAATTTCAATACCGGTTTGTGTTCAAACAGGCAATGCAATTTCATTCACATGTGCAGTACTTGTGGAGATGCTCACTTTAAAGCAATCTGCCCGGTAGCTCCCAAGTAACTATCTTCAGTGCTCACAGTATCCACTTCCATAAACATTTCGGTATTATAACAAAAACTTCTGAACCATCCAAAGAAGATTTTCAACAGTTACTTAATCGACAGACTGGAAAACGTTTTTTCAACCGGGCTCAGTCAGATTCCTTCTTCCTCTTTTCAAAGTAAAAACCTTCATTCTGCTAATCAAGAACCAGAGTCAGTTCAATCTCTCATTGAAAAAGAAATCAAAAAAGGATTTATAGTCGGCCCATTTTCAGCTCCCGTTTCCAATTTACAGGATTAATCCTATTTGGCATTGCCACTCGGAAAATGTCAGGAAAAAAGTGTCTCATCATTGATTTATCAGCACCGCGGGGGTCAAGCAGCAGCAGCATCAACTCACTCATTCCTCATGATCAATTTTGTCTTCATTACATTACCATCTCAGACGCAATTCATGCAATTGAATTAGCAGGCCGCGGTTCATGGTTAGCAAAAGCAGATATATCAGACAGATTTAAAGTAATGCCAATCCATCATTCTCTTAGCTACCTGTTTGTGATATGCTGGGAAGGAAAGTTTATTTTGCTACTAAGTTAACTTTTGGCTGCCTCAGCAACCCAAAAATATTTGACACTTTCTGAGAAGCGTTATGCTGGATACTTCTCAATGCATACCATGTTTAATTTCTGCTCCACCTGCTTCATGATTTTGTATTGATATCTCCTCCCTCAGATCTGCCAGAAGAAGCGACCACTAATCTTAAGAGTTTATTTTCAGAAGTTGGCATCTCACTTTCAGAAGAAAAAAACAATTGGCCCCCTTCATTCTCTGGAATTTCTAGGAATCATACTGGACACAGAAAAGTTCGAAGCCAGCCTCCCCTTGTCTAAACTCAATCATATTTGTTTTCTTATCCAGAACTTCCATATCAGTAAAACAATCAGGAAACGTGCACTTCTCTCTTTGCTGGGTCATTTCAACTTTGCAATTCACATTATCCCCCATGGGCGGATGTTTATATCTTGACTACTTGCTCTTGCATCAACAGTAAAAAACTTGGACTACTATGTCAATATTTCATCAGAAGCTACGAAAGACATTAAAATGTGGTCCGCTCTTATTCAACATTAGAACAGCCTGTCTATGTTTTATGATGATTATATTTCAGCACCACATGACCTGGCTTTGTTTACGGATGCCTCATTTTGGGGTTTTGGAGGTCTCTTGAATAATCAATGGTTTTCCAGTCTATGGCCTACAGAAATCGAAAACCTATCACTGCATGTACCCAATAGCAGCTCAGATATGGGGTCATCTTTGGTCTAAGAAATCAATATTATTTTACTGCGATAATATATCTACAGTGCATGTTCCCCTCTTATCATACAATTATTACAGCGGCTAATATGGATTTCAATATCTAATAATCTTCGAATACAAGCTCGCCATCTACCGGGGATCTATAATGATGCAGCTGATGCTCTTTCTCATATACAGATTTCCAAATTTCACCGTCTGGTTCCTACAGCCTTGCCAACTCCAGTAATGACATTCAATCAGCTGATCTTCAACTGAACCCAGCTATCAGCAAACTATTTAATTCAGTGCAAGCTCACATGGCTTCAGCACTCACTCCCTCTACCAGATCCCTGTACTCTACAGTCTGGGTTACTTATGTAACTTTCTGTTCCCAAAGCAGGATTAATCTGACTCCATTCAATCAGGACTGGATTATGGCTTTCATAGCATATGCAAAGGATTCTCTACGTAAGGCTCCAGCTATAATCTCTTCCAACGCATTTCAAATACGGATCAGCTTCGGCAAAGGCAATAGAAGGACTTGTTTTATACATTTTGAATATATTACATGAATTATTAATTTTGAAATAATTATTGGTTCTGAATTTATTGGTATTACAAAAATAAAAAAATTATCTTATAACACTAGAGTTTTGTTTTTTTCAGGGCACCCGCTTCTGCAGTCAGTCAGGTAGAACACAAGAAAAGGCTTCCTGAAGTGAGACAGCAGCAATTGTCCAGCAATACAACAGAGGATAAAATGTCTATCGATGTAGATTTTAATATACTGGCATCGATCAATGAAAACCTCTGCAAACTTGACATCCTGGAAGTACTGCAGAGAGATATAGTCGAGATAAAGCAGAGTCTGAAGAGCGAAAATAAGGAAATACAAGGTACTGTAAATCTTTTACAAACTAAAGTTGAAAATAGTATGTGAGACAACCTGATCTTTAAAGGGATTAAGGAGAATAAAGCAGAAAATAAATACCAAAGCTTTTCTTTTCTTTGAGCGCACCGTCTAGGAAGAAAGGTTATTAATAGTATAACCCCCTGCACACTTGTGGCAAAGTTTGAGCACTTTAAGCAAAAAGAAATGGTGAAAAATAAAGGAAAAGAACTCCAAGGCACTAGTTTTGGCATGAACGACCAGTTTCCAAGGGGAAGCATGGAACGATGAAAAAAATGCCCGGTGATGTGGGAGAATAGGAAAAAAAAAACCTCCCTCATGCTAAAATTTTAGTTGATAGACTGTATATTGAAGACCAACTGTTTTGAGATCCAAATGTGACACAGTGGTTATTTTAGTGGCTAACAAGACTGAAGTCCCTGAACTATCTCGATAAGTCTAAAACTATGGAAATTACTCAGACACTGCACGATGTTTTAGACCCACAGTACATAATAATTGCATTGTACCTTCTAGACCTAAATGTGTGTGTGTGTGTGTGTGTGTGTGTGTGTGTGTGTGTGTGTGTGTGTGTGTATATATATATATATATATATATATATATATATATAGATATATATATATATATATATACACACACTGAGTGTACAAATCATTAGGAACACCTGCTCTTTCCATGAAATAGACTGACGAGGTGAATCCAGGTGAAAGTTATGATCCCTTATTGATGTAACCTGTTAAATCCACTTCAATCAGTGTAGATGAAGGGGAGACAGGTTAAAGCCTTTTTAAGCCTTGACACAATTGAGACATGGATTTTCTATGTGTGCCATTCAGAGGGCAAATGGGCAAGACAAAATATTTAAGTGCCTTTGAAAGGGGTATGGTAGTAGGTGCCAGGTGAGCCGGTTTGAGTGTGTCAAGAACTGCAACGCTGCTGGGTTTTTCACGCTCAACAGTTTCCCGTGTGTATCAAGGATGGTCCACCACCCAAAGGACAGCCAGCCAACGGCAGGCCAATGGTTGAAAACGGCTCATTGATAAAAGAGGCCAAAGGAGGCTGACACGAATTGTGCAGAGCAACAGACAACCTAACAGAGTTCCACTTCTTTCAGCAAAACACAAGAAACTGCATTTGCAGTGGGCTAAGGAATGAAAACATTGGACACTGATGGATTGAAAAAACATTGTCTGGTCTGATGAATCCCGGTTCCTGCTGTTTCACGCTGATGGGAGGACTAGGGTATGGAGAAAACCACATGAGTACATGCATCCATCATGCTGCGTGTCAACATTGCAGGCTGGTGGTGGTGATGTGATGGTGTGGGATGTGTTTTCATGGCACACATTGGGCACCTTGATAAAAGCGGAGCAACGTTTGAATGCCACAGGATATCTGAACACCATTACCAATCAGGTGCATCCCTTCATGGCAGCAGTGTATCCATCTGGATTTTTTCAGCAGGATAATGCCCCATGCCACAAGGCTAGGATTGTCCAGGAATTGTTCCATGAACATGGCAGTGAATTGAGCTTACTGCAGTGGCCTGCCCAGACACCAGATCTCAATCCAATTGAGCATTTGTGGGATGAGATGGAACGAGCTATTCGGCGTAGAGATCCACTACCAGCCAACTTGACACAACTGTGGGAAACATTGGCCAGCATACCTGTGGAACGCTTTCGACACCTTGTAGACTCCATGCACAACAAATTGAGGCTGTTCTGAGGGCAAAAGAGGGTGCACCTCAATATTAGGAAAATGTTCCTAATGTTTTTTACACTCAGTGTATATACACATACACCCCACCCACTCAATATATAGCGGGTGTCAGGGTCCAATATAAATCTGCTATATATCGAGGGCCGTGATATAGTGAGAGACCCATAGAATAACAAATACTGTACAACCACTCCTTTATTTTATCGGGGGCATCAGGGTCCAGTATAAATCCTCTATGCAACCTGCTTTTTCTCATTTTTCATATAAAAAGCAGCACACCATTTTAATTCGTACAGCGGAGGGTAGTTGCTTCTCATCAACTTCAGTCTTCCTCTCCTTTTTCAAATGCTCAAATACGCTGCATTGAAATAATCCATTCCCAATACAGAGGCTTGTTGCTAGGGAGCTGACGTCACTGCCTTGTAATGTTTGCTAGTGCATTGCTGCCACATGTGAATACCTAGTTGGCTAAAAACTGCTTCAGCTATTTAATTTGCTTTGTTATTGTGCAATATGTGTGTATATGAGAACAGTACGATATTAATGCTTTGTTTTTAATTGTTTTGTATATTGTTGTTTGTGATGTACAGTACGAAAAAAATTGAACAGTAATTCTAATTGCCTCTATGTATTGCAGCTAAGGCATATGCAGTTAGATAGTAAAAATGGGGAGCCAACTCCAGGGCCGTGATATATCTGAATCCGCAGTATAGCGAGTGGCGATATAACGAGGGGTGAGTGTGTGTATATATGTGTGTGTGTGTGTGTGTGTGTGTGTGTGTGTGTGTGTGTGTGTGTGTATATATATATATATATATAATGGATGGGCTTCAGTGAGTCACAGGAAAATTATTCCATCTAGGGTTTATGTGAAGTCATAAACTACAAGACCGTTAGGTCGAGTAGTTTAACTGTCACAGAAACCCGAAATGGAATTATTTTCTTTTAACTCACTAAAGCTATTATCTATTATTTTTGATAATACATGGATATTTGGATCTGTAACAAAGAAAGACAATAAATGGGTGTTAAGTTTCAAATTGCAAGTGAATTTAATGAATACTAATAACGTACATTAAGTCAATATTAAAGAATCTTAAATTTAATTTTCTTTTTGACAATTCAGGAATGGTGACTTAAACTAAGCAGAGAATGAACTGCAAAAAATAACATATTTTTAAGGAAAATGTGTTTCAATGGGGTATGCTTTTTTTATTAGTTGCTGTCAGAGTTGAAGATTTGTGTCGCTCGTTGGTTGGTGCTTCCACTGGTGATGGATGATTGTAAATCTTCACAGAGACAGATTTGTTAAAAGTGTCTATAAAACACAAACTGTGGGTGTTGTAGAGTGACTGAAATTTTGAAAGTCATAGACAGGAATGTCTATAATTTCCTGATCCTCTCCAGTTTCTCTGAGATATGAATATACCAGCTTTACATCTATTTTTTTTTTTTTTTTTTTTTTTTTTTTTTTAACGTATTCTCATTTTGTTGATCATTAATGAACATTTCTCTACTGTGAGTGTTTTTTGTTTTTAGGGGGCTCCACAGGGTCCTAATTATTTTTTTTCTGCACTATATGTAACCATAAATTGCATCATCTCATTTATCTAACATTTGTGCATATGGGTAAGCATACTGAAATAATCTACATAATCGACCATTTACATGACTAGGTGCAGTTTTACCTTTTACCACAGTTTTGTTAGAGGGATTAATTCCTCTGCTAAAAGGCCCGAAATACTGAATACTTTAAAAACTAAAAGCAGATTTCTGTTTACTACAAGATCAGAAATTAAAATTCTAATGGATAGGCCAAGTATTTTCATGTCCTTCAATTCAAAATGTAGAGGGATG
Source organism: Polyodon spathula (assembly GCF_017654505.1). Taxonomy (NCBI): domain Eukaryota; kingdom Metazoa; phylum Chordata; class Actinopteri; order Acipenseriformes; family Polyodontidae; genus Polyodon; species Polyodon spathula. Next base: position 27,722,935 of record NC_054537.1, on the reverse strand, counting down.
ACAATCCTAATCAGTAAAAGCATTACTTTCCAACTCAGTTCTTTAACATCAGACCCTGCAGGTAAGTTTATATTAAATCGATGGATAATTTGTGGTGAATCTTACACATACATCCTCCAAATATTCCCCTGACTTCCATTCAATAATCAAACTCCTAAAAACAATACAGACTCTAAAATAATTATTGGAGGGGATTTCAAATTAGCTTTAGACCTATTTATTGACTGATCTAATACACCAAACAATAATAATCAATTTAAAGCCAAAGAGACTATTGACTGACTGACATGACTGAATATGATATAAGGGATATCTGGAGATTATACTAATAATAATAATAATAATATCTTTATTTTTATATAGTTTCATTCATAGTGGACCACCATTGCAAAATGCTTTACAGACATAGACGGTGAACTGTGCATTATATGCAGATTCACTTACAATAGGACATTGATTTAACATCTCATCCGCAGGATGGAAGACAAGGAGGTTAAGTGCCTTGTTCAGGGTCACACAATGAGTCAGTGAGTGGCCAAGGTGGGATTTGAACCAGTGACCTTCTAGTTACAAGCCCTGGATGTTAACCACTGGACCACACTGTCTACCCTGATGAATGGGATTACTTTTTTTTTTTTTTTTTTTCCATACCATATTCTTGTATTGATTGACTGACATCTAACATTTGAAACCCTGTAATTCATTCTATTCCCATCTCTGATCGTGCTCCTATTAGTTTTATCCTTTCCTTGAACTCAGATCAACATCGGTCTATGAGATGAAGATTGAATACCTCTCTACTATCTGACACTGAATTCAAAGATTACTTCTCAAAGGAATGGTGAAATTTCTTAGAATTCAGTGATACCCCTGATTGCTCACCTTCTCTGCTATGGGAGACTGCCAAAGTAGTGCTTTGGGGAAAGACAATTGCCTTCTGTTCTATAAAGAAAATGAAAAGAGAAAAATTCTAGAAAATAAAGTAAAATATTCCCAAAATCTCTTTTCATCTTCTTGTATTAGTGACATTCACAGGCGTTTACTACAGGCTAAATTTGAACTGAATAAATTGATTTCATCAGAAACTGGATTTTTGTTTTCCAGAAGTAAACAAAAGCAATTTGATTTTGGGGCAAATCAGGATGTTTTTTAGCGAATTAATTAAAACTTAAGAAGGAAAAATCCTCAATCTCCAATATCAAAGATAAACTTGGCACCATTCTAACAGATCAGCAAACAAATGGAGACATTTAAATCTTTTTATTCCAGTCTATATAAACCAAAATCTGAACCTGTGATATCCCAAATAAACACATTTTTAGCAAACATTTAAAATACCAGATCTTGATTCTAAAACACTAGACAGTCCGCTAACTAGTGAAGAGCTGCAAAAAGCAATGCATGCCATGCCCTGTGGAAAATCTCCTGGCCAGGATGGATATCCAATTTAATTTTAAAAGCACTTTTGGTCTCTTATCTCCCCTATAGTTTTCAAAACGGTTAATAAGTTATGTACTTCTAACTTACTGTCACAGCCTATGAATACAGATTTAATTTATATCCTGCTAAAAAAAAGAATAAAGATCTGGTTATCTAATTATCGTCCAATATCGTTAATAAACACATATATAATAATAATTAGTAAATCCATTGCATCAAGATTAGAAAGCGTTCTTCCGGGTCTGAGTCACTCAGACCAAACAGGTTTTATAAAAAACAGGCAATTTTTTAACATCATACACCTGGTTACAAAAAGTAATAAGCCTACTGTGGTAGTCTCCTTAGATGCGGAGAAAGCTTTTGACAGGGTCAATTGGTCTTATTTATTTACTGTTTTAGAAAAAAATGGTTTTGGAAAATATATTCTTGATTGGGTTAAGATGTTGTACAGATCACCCCATGCTTCAGTTATCACTAGGGGTCTAAATCTCAATTTCGCGAAAATCGTGAAATTGAGGGGTCACCACGAAAATTCACCTCTTTTATGGGCCAATGCATTCCCGATAAGTACGGAGAAAAAAAAAAACTTGTTTAAATCAACTACTGCACAACACAATTGACGCAAGCTACATATCTTGTAGATAGGCTTTTCTTTCATTCCTTCCTCGTCCTGTGTGCCTTGCACTTAGACACAAAAAAAGAAAAAAAAAACTCCTTATACAAATAACATTTACAAAAAAATTATCCAAAGCGGTTAACGTTCTTGTTTACTGTTTAGATGACAAAGATGTTTTAATCAACCTATCAGTGCATCTGTACTGGCTTTTCTGTGACTACAGTAGGGGGTGGGACGTGCTGCATTGTCCAATGCTGAAATCTAGTTTTCAGCATTGGAGGTAAAATAGCAGAAATGCACGACAAAGCAAAAAAAAAAAAAAAAAGCAAAGTATATTTCGGTGATTGATCTTGTCACGATATTTCATAAAGAAACTGTACATACAGATGGAGGTAGTTGTTTTGCACATCTTGTAATGACACAAAACAAATATCAGTGCAGACAAAAAGTATTCCAGTTGGTTGTAGCCAAATTAAATCAGTACTACAGATACGATCTAGCACAGCCACCTCACCAAACTGCTGCTTACTTTTTAAACGCGGTTACAATATTAGACCCAAATAGGCACGTTTTCTTTGCTTTGAATCGGTACTGATAAAATAAATTATTGGATGGGACAAATAAAATGTATGGGCAAGTCAACTGCAGGGGGGGTGCTGCATGCTTGCCTTTAGCAAATGACAGCGTTAGTAAGGAAGAAGTACCACTATTTTTAGGCTTTATAGTGTTGTGAAATACTGTCTACTTAGGTTTATTTAATGTTTAAACAGGTCTGCGAAACGTCCGCAAAATCCTAATTTTATTCCGCAACATACCCGTGAAAAATATGTAAATTTACCGTGATTTATGTAGACCCCTAGTTATCAGAAATGAAATAATTTCACAGCCTTTTAAATTATTTAGAGGTCCTATACAGGGCTGCCCACAATCTCTCGTGTTATTTGCTATTTTCATTGAACCTCTTCTATTGCTATACGTCAGAACACCTTAATTTCAGAAGTATCATCTCTAAATAAACATCATAAAATAAGTCTGTATGCTGATGATATCTTACTGTTCACTCAGCATCCTAATACATCCTTACCTCCTGCACTTGAGCTCACTAATAATTACGAGTTGATCTCAGCGAACAAAATTAATTTGGGCAAATCTGAAGTGCTGCCCCTAAATCGGTTTAGGTAGGATGCTTTATCGCTAAATCTCCCTTTCAGATGGTCTCCAAATGGTATTCAGTATCTTGGAATTGAAATCTCCGCCACATTCGAGGTACTTTTTTTTAACGAAGTCATGTTCCCCTACTTGCAGGTATCGTAGAAGATCTGAACGATGGAATTCCCTTCCTGTCTCAGTGATAGGACAGTTGGCTGCAGTTCAGAGGAATATACTGCCCAAACGTATTATTTTTTATTTTCAATGGTTCCTGCTTACCCTAAAATCCAGTGGTTTAACACCCTTAACCAGGCTATTACTAAATTTTATTTGAAACAAAATAAACCACAGATTAAATTAGCTACACTTCAAAGCTGCAATTCCAAAAGTGGCTTAGCAGCCCCAGGTTTTTACAAACATTTTCTTGCTTTCAAACTTAAAAATGGAACCTCCCCAGCTTGGATAGATCTGGA